>NC_135663.1:39821614-40121614 GCF_964188315.1 Podarcis muralis | reverse complement strand
TGAATATTCCTTTTATGAAGGACCTATTTCTGATGACTACGTATCTTTGTGTAATGTTGGATTACTTTCCCCCAGGCTCCCAGCTTTGCCTCTCTTTCAAGTCCATGTAGGCAGATGAAATACAGGTGATCCTTTATAAAAGAGAAAATTTATTGCCCTTTGAACTAGTAACTCTGTCTGTATGGTTACACAACCAGCAGGAACCTTTCTAACCACACACACAACAGCTTTCCAGGCTGTGGGGTTGAAGCTGTTTGCAAAACTGTTTAATTTATTGTGTGACCCTGGCAGAACTTGCCTGTGTGGGATGGTTGTCAGACGTCTCATGGCATAGAGTGGCCAAGTGAATGCATGAATGTGCTTCTTCTGCAACACTGCATTCACTTGTAGGATCACAGAAGGGACCAGATAATCCATCTACTGTAGTCTAATCTTGGGCTATGATGCCAGGTCTATAAGCCATTCCCTAGCCTTCTATGATTTGATTTGTGCCAGGTCTAAGCCCTCACAATTGTTTTCAATGTGAGAAACTGAACCCTGGAACATTTGAAAACATTTGAATATCCAGAAAGCAGTCCTGACAAGGGTAGAATACATTTCTCCTTCCCACCGAGTAACTGCAAAGAGTTTTCCCACATTAGGGATGAGGAGTAAAAGATCAAAGTGTGGCATTTCTAGGAAAGCAGGAATCCAAAGGCATCTCTCTCTCTTTCAGAGGTAAAGCACAATGTCTCCCTTTAAAGATCAAACATGCACTTTCCAGGCTGAACACTGATATGGCTGACAGACAGCTTAGGACCCCAAAACCTGAAGAAGTGCTTTTCCCTAAACTATGCTGCCTGTGACAAGTACTCAGAGGAGGCTATTCTCTGCACACCACTATTGTGTGTGCCGGAATTGCATTAGGTAGTGCTGCAGGAAAGATCCTTCTCTGCAGGGCCATCCTGTTTGAGGAATGCCCTTCCCTTAGAAGCACACTTGGCATTGACCAGACACTTTGGCACCAAGGGAAGACATACTTGTTTGCCCAGGCATTTTCAGTGTTTCAGAGTTGTCAGTTAGTTCGGGGCAGGTAGCCTGCTTTGTGGTTTCAGCTGATGAACTCTAGAACAGTCACTTGATAAACGTGATTCACTCAGTTGTGGTTTTGCTGATCCTGTTGTTCAAAGAGGCCTTTACATATTACGGTTGTGCGTTTTGTTGTCTTTGTGTTTTTGTGTCTTGCATTCCCACCCTGGGATGCATTGACATGAAGGCTACAACAGCCTTAAAATAGCCTAAATAAATAAATACGTTACAGATTAACCTGCAGGTCACCTTTGTTTTCATGCCCTATTGAAACAGCACATATTCTTCTCCTATTTACCCCTGCCTCCACGTCACAGAAATTTACGAAGCTGCCTTATGCAGAGCCATTGGTCCACCTAGCTCAGCCTTGTTTGTCTCCACTGACTGCTAGTAGCTTTTCAGGTTTTCAGACTGGAGTCTTTTGACTGTCCTACCTGGAGATGCCAGGGAGTGAACCTGGGGACCTTCTGGATGCAAAACAGTTGCTCATCTGCTCACCTTTCCCTTTCTTTCCTCTATAGTTCTCCTGCACATAATCACAGATTATAAGTAACTTGCCTTCTGGGCACAGGCATGTATTCTCATACCCTGTCAAGCACCAATCACATTGATTATGACCTCATCATCATCATCCATGCATGCATTGCACATAAGACAGAAATGCCCAGGGTTGCCAAACAGCCTAACCGTAACATTAATGTCAGGATGCAAACTGATTTGATACTTTAAACAGTTAGCCTCCTGGGTAATTCTAGCTTGGCACTCTCAGATCTGATACTTGCCCTGTCATCACCTAAGAGACACCAATAAGCAGGATGAACTCTAAAGTCACTTGAGAAATCTGGTTCATTTAGGCATTTTAGGATACATTTATAGAGCTTAAAGGATAGATTAAACACCCGCCCCCCATACTGTGAAAGCTGAAGATCCTCAGTGAAGATCTACAACACTCAACACTGTAGTATCCACATAAAAATACAACTCCAAGCGTTCTTTAAGATAAAATAAGATAATTAAGCCTGCTGAATAGCACAATGTATTTTCCATTACAACTGAACAAAATTTTGCGTATCAGTGGGCACATATATAATAATTGTTGCCTAGATTTAACAAATATAAATAACACATATACTTCCACTGAATTTCCCCCATCACTTTCCTTCCTGTTTCCTTTGGGGGAAACAGGTTCCTTGTGCAAGAGTTCCAAATCGGCTTTAACTGCGCATCCTGAAATTGGCTGGTATGTAATTAGTTCTGTCACCTGGAACTAGTGACAGTCTGGAAACACCCATAGTGACAGGCTCAAGATAGCAAACCATCTGTTTCCCAAACTAATCTGAGCATTCCAGATAATCTCTCTCTATCATCACATGCATTGCCAACTCACTTACCTGATTTCCAGATATTAGTCTGTCATAGCAAAATCCAAAATCCCTTTATTCAGGTATAACCACCTTAAGATCAGTAGCAGTGTCCTACTAGATCAAAATGTTCTCCTACTGGTTTACGAATATTGCTGTTTCTGATGCCAGATCACATTGCATTACTTTTTTTGCATCTGGTCTGTTTTACCATTGTAGAAAAGAAGAAGGGCACTGCATACAAATGATGGCATATGATGGCAGGTGAATGAATCACTGATGTTACTCAGTCCCCAATACACACAACACTTCCACAAGCTTAGTTTGTTAAGAATGCTGGGAACTGTAGCTCCATGAGGATGAGACTACAGTGCCCAGAATTCTCTTTGGGGGAAGTCATGTGCTTTAAATGTGTGTTGAATGTGCTTTAAATGTACAGTGTGGATCTGCCCTAGGCTGACAAACAGGTGAAGTGTTAATGAAGCAATTGCATGCATAGCATTGCGATAACACTGCTGGGAAGAATATGATGTCAAGCTAGACAAACAGAAAAAGCTAGCGCTGGATGTAGACAGCTCCCTCTGTTCCAACAAGGGCAGCAGGTGTAGAAAGAGGTGTGCCAAATGGGACAGTCCTCTGACTCACGCATGGGCTATTATTCCATCAAACCATTAACAGATATGGAACCCATGGAGATTGTATAGGAGAACTCCATCTTCTCTTATGTAATTACTGAAGATAAGACATTGAATGACTTCACCATTTGTCTAGATTACTAATTAGGCACTGGACTTAAATATAGACTAGGTAGAAAAGGAATAATGACTACCTTAAATCACTTCACAACAACTACTCCCGATATAGTTGCAGTCATCTGTCAGATCCTTATCAAATACAAAAGTTTACATTCTGTTTTGGAATTAAAGGGAGGGAATTTTTAAAAGTCACATTTATAAATGTGTAGCTAAAATGGTGCCTCTCCATGCAAACTATGTACATACAGCCTTAAGAGCAACAATGAGGAAGGTAAAGCTCTGGAGCTTTGGGGGTGAGAAGCAATATGGCCATATACTTATATACTAAGCTGCATTCATTCTAATAGGAAAGGGAATGTGAATTTAGTTTAGAACAGGGATATGGGAACCTGTGGCCCATGACATGTTCTTGGACTACTACAACTCTCATCATCCCTGATAAGTGGCTATGTTGGACAAGCTAATGGGAATTGGAGTCCAACAACATCTGGAGGTCTACAGGTTCCCCATGTCCGTTTTACATAGCTAACATATGGGTAAGTTGAAACTCCAAGAGCGTGCCCAGATACTGCATCTCTCCTCCCTTCTCCCAAAAGAAGTCATAAGTGTACATCTCTTGCCTCAAAATGCATGATGCATTTTGTCAGAAATAGCTCTGAAATCCCAAAGTCAGTAAAATTGCAGAGGCAGATAAATACAGTAAAGCGGTCTTATTTTGGTAAGATAAAGAAACAGGAAGCTACCTGATACTGATTAAGACCATTGGCATTTAGCTCAGGACTGTCTCTGCTGATGGGTAGTGGGACTCCAGAGTTTCAGGCAGGGGACATTCCTGGCTCTACACTTGGATATGCTGAGGATCAGGGACCTTCTGCATACAAAGCCAATGCCCTAACACTGAGATATGGCTCTTCTCCTGCTCTGTGGCTTTGTAACACCTAAGTACCAAAAAATGTAGATTTTCTCAATCTAGAATCATTCTTGCTTATCCACAAAAATCCTGCTTTTAATCTGGATTGAGTCTAGATCCTGTCATCCACAAGGGTGGATGTGCATTTGAAAACCCTTGATTAGGCTAGCCATGTCTTTTCCTCTCTTCATATGCCCCAGTTGCATGAAGGAAGAGGCGATTGGGATCTTGGTATAGGCCTACCCACAACATCATTGAGCAGGTGTGGATCTGTAGCTTGGACTGCCTACGTCTGTTTTCAAATGGATGCACTGCAGGGTGATGCAGAATCAATCTGAAATGCACTTTTGTTTTTGCAGTGAAACCAGTTTCTCAAGAAGCTCTTTTCAGAGACAAAAAATAATAATAAATGCAATAGATCTAGAGCATGTTGACTACATGAGAGGGGGGGAGTGCTCAGGCTACACTTATTCTAAAATAAAATCTGTGCACGTAGCCTATGAAATAATTTTTTCATTACACATTAGACTAAATAAATACAGCACTTCTTACGCGGAATGCAATTTAGAATCACATTGTGTCTGAATAAGCACGAAGGAAAGAAACCATCAAAGAGAAAGGCGTAACAAAGGTTTGCTTCCAAAAGTATATAAAAGAATCCATGTTATTTTCCGGCTATCATTGTGTATTTTTTTTTAGCAGATGTCAGGTTTAGCGTTTGCCTGTTACAACGTTCTGAACTCATGACCCGTTTTGTTTTATAGCAACAATGGGAGAAAAATGAACCATTTCATTCTCGGGGATATTCTCAGAGCAACACTTAAAGCAACCTTTAAAGACACGGGCACATCATGCATATCCCGTTAATAAATCCAGAGAAAAGCCCGGAGCTGGTTGCAGATGAGCGGAAATAGCAAGGCCCCTATGCAATGGTGGGGGAGTGGGGTGAATCAATGGGAAGACACCCTCTCCCCTCCTTTGCTGGGGAGGCACCAGACACTACATGGGCTGTCTCCCCACTTGAGGACACAATGTATTCTTTCATAAGATGCAGGTGTTTGAAGCTTTGCAGAAAAGGGTCATTGTGACTCGCCAAGACGGCGGCGGCTGAAAGGTTTAAGAAGCCCTCCAGCCTTACGTAGAGTGACAAGTTGCTGAGAATATTGCCCGAATTACCACTGAAAGCTAGCTCTCTTGCTAATGAATACAGGCATTAACGGAGAGGGTGGGATACCAGCAACCACTATGCTCAACTGCAGTGTCCATACGCCATGGATTACGTAAGCAGCCAGGACGAGGTTTAGCCTTAGGAAAGGGCTCTCAAAAACTGGTCTCCGAGCAGGAAATCCAAAGGAGGGAAATGCACTTAGAATAGTAGAATTACAGAGTTGTAAGGGACTCAAGGGGTCATCTAGTCCAAGCCTGCTGAAAACTTCAGGCACTAAGGGACCAAAAAAAATATGACAGCTTAATCTAGTGATTCATCCTTGATCTAGCCAGGGGCAAGAGGATTCACAATTAAATGGCGTGTGCAGCGCTATGTGAATTCCCATCCCACAAGTAAAATAAAATAAAATGATGAAGAAGAAGAAGTAAACAAGAACCTTTTGCCAAACAGCAGCAACAAAAATGGAAGAGGATCCACCAGCCTTTGCAATTGAATCACTGCTGAGCTGCCCATCGCAGCAAACACTCCTCCTCCTCCTCCTAACCCAAATAAGATGTGCACAGGAAGGGCAGGGTGACTGCCTGGTTTTGCCACAGCCCTTTTGTGTCTAGATCTTAAACACCTCCTTCTTGCCCCCTCTAGCCCACTCTTAGTTGCTCTTCTTGTTTGACACATGCAGCCTTCCTTTTCGATCTTGTTTTACTGCTGGCTTTTAAATGCTTTGCAGTTGTCTTGGAGTCTTGGCTTACGCCAGAAAATGCTGTTTCAGGACCTCAGCAGATGGCCCTGTATTTCTGAATCCAACTGGGGACACATGGCTTGGCTGCTTAAGATTATTTCATTAGTAAGATCTATTAACCAAGTCCAACTGGGAGTCAGGCAGATTCTGTGAGTTGTACTCACAGTAGTAGAGGTCACCTTCTAATCTATAGTAAGGGGGGGGGGGAGCAGGCAAGGAAGTTAGAAAGTCAGGAAGTAAGAGAGTAGCATAGGGAGCTGCTTTTTACTGAGTCACACTGCTCCAGCTTGATTTCATCTATACTAGGCTTTCCCAAACTTGGGTCTCCAGCTGCTTTTCGACTACAATTCCCATCATGCTTGATTGCTGGACCTGCTAGCTAGGGATGATGAGAGTTGTACTCCAACAACAGCTGGAGTTTGGGAAACCCTGATCTACACCAGGATTTTGAAACTGGATTCAGCTGGTAGGCGCGAGTCTTACCTCCCCTGCACACCTGGTTTGACACCTATCAATCACCTGACATCAAGTGACCCATTTTCACCGATCTGGTTTGAAAGAAACCTATGCAGGCATGGTGCTTTACAAGCCCTGACAATCAGCAGGTTACTTTCTTCTCTTATGAGACTGATCTCCCTTCTTTCTACATCCCAGTTCTCATGAGCTGCACCTTTAGTAGTAGTCTTTTAGTGGGATTCTTGCACTCCATGTACTGTTTTAGACCTGTTTCTGCAGCAGTAAAAACTCCAGAAGGATTCAGCTGTTGGCAAAGATGCAGAAGCAAGATAGATTTTATTAAATTCCCAACATCTGTGAAGCTCTTCAACCTGAGCAAATTAGAAAGCTTATTAGATTATGTTGGCAGTGGGGCTTTTATGTTTTATTGTTGCATGTGCTCTTAAAGGCCATCTATCTCGTAGTTCATTACCAAAGGTAGCTGAGGCAGCAAAAAGAACAAATGCAAGAAAGCGGAGGCTCTGTTGTAACCTGCACTGGAGGGAACAAGTGTATGAGCGAACACCACAAAGCAATTAATGCCAATCTCTCTCTCTCTTGCTGCTTCAAACTCATCCAACTTTACTCTGAGCAGCCAATTATTCATGAAATATATGCTGTATGCAGGGCTGGAAAAATCAACCCTGTTGGCATTGAGAAAGTGATTTAAAAGTGATTAGCACAGATGTGCATCATCTGGATGGAAACCACAATCTTCAAGTCTTTTTGGCCAGGGACAGTCCAGGGAAGGGATCTCTTCTAAACATCTACTGCTACTGGCACAGGCTCAGCCAACTCCAACACAGTGGTTTACCAAACAAGCTGTAGGGCAGCAATGTCAGTTTGTAACTTTTTTTGGGGGGGGACAGGGCTCCTAGACTATTTTGTGGGCACCCGTCTGTCTTGAGAGACACTGAAGTACCGTATTTTTTGCCCTATAAGACTCACTTTTTCCCTCCTAAAGAGTAAGGGGAAATGTGTGTGCATCTTATGGAGCGAATGCAGGCTGTGCAGCTATCCCAGAAGGCAGAACAGCAAGAGGGGATTGCTGCTTTCACTGCACAACGATCCCTCTTGCTGTTCTGGCTTCTGAGATTCAGAATTTTTTTTTCTTGTTTTCCTCCTAAACTAGTTGTATCTTGTGGTCTGCTGCATCTTATAGAGCGAAAAATATGGTATACCTCCGGGGCTGAAGTCATACTGCTGCACTAGCAGCATTGAAGTGACCTGCCTGGAGCACAAGGCTGGGCAATGTATATGGAGGTCCTGGGCTGCCCAGACAACTGCCTTGTTGATGTGGTCCAAAGGAAAGCAGATACATTTAGCACCAGCTTGGCTGCAAGAGTTGCCAGAAGAAGGCCTTCAAGGCACCATCCGACTGTCTTGGGGATTTGTGTAGGGTTTACTCCTTACCCCTTTCTTCTCCTGAAGATATCCTGCAAGGCAGTGGAGGTTTAGGATCAGAGTTCTCCTTCTCCTACCTGCCTAGGTTGATGAGCCCCATCCACCCCTCATTTCCCTCTAAGCACATGCAGAAACTCAGCAGCGTAGCTAGTCGCCCAGGGGTGGGGACAGGGTGAGAAGCCCATGGGTTGGGGTGAGCCAGGGCAGAGCCTGCATGGAGGCCACACCAACCAAAAAGATGGTGTGGAGCTCGCGTCTGCCCGCCACCTCCCCCTCAGCTGGAGAGCTGCTAAGAGGAAGGTGGCAGGAGAACTCGAGCCCCCACCACCTTTTTAGGCGGCGTGGTGCCTGCAGGCACCCAAGCCACTGATTCACTCCCAGGAGAGAAGCATGGCTTGGGCGCACTGCAGGCCCCCCCCCCATGGTAAATGCTGCCCCCACAGTAAGTGGCTGCCCAGTGCACCCCGTCCCCCCCAGCTATGCTAGTGAGAAACTGCCTTCTTCACTGTTGGACGCACTATTGCTCTCATCCCCTCAACATGCTGCAGCCTGTCTTTGTAGGCAGGGAAAGTCCCTAACTCAGTGAAGGTTTGAGATCCATTGGCTACCCTCACCTGGTTTAGCCAGCCAGTCAAATCTGTTTCCTGGAATGTGGCTGCTGTCGCATGCTGACAGCTTCTAGGAACCACAGGTGAGAGCTGAGTGCAGGGTAAGGCCAAAGATGACGCTTGACATATTCCCCCAGTGGAGGTACTACCTCTTCCCTAATGCCCAATACACCCCTCCTAGACCAATAGGCTGTTTTTTCTTGTCGTGATGGAATTTGTGCTTGTCATTTTGTTCTAAATCAAGTGTGGGGAACCTTTGGCGATACGCACATTGCTGAACTACAATTTCCATCTTCTATGGACATTGGCCGTGCTTGCTGGGGCTGATGGGAGTTGTAGTTCAGCAGCATCTGGAGGACCAAAAGTTCCCCACTCCTGCTCTAAATACACAAGAGACATGTAGGAAGTGGGGAGGGGCTGCCATACTGCACAAACATCTCAGTTGCTATGCCTTTTTTAAAAAATAGCATCAGCTAATGTCAATATGAAGTTGAAGTGGCCTTGACGATCTGCGTGAAAGGAAAGATCTTCATGTATCCTTTGGTTCTTGGGTGAACCGTAGATCAGCATCACTTTGGTCTGCAGAAGTACTGTGCACACTGCCATCTCCCACCAACTGCATCCAAGGAGGAAGCAGCTCAAGGTATGAAAAGGGTGTGTTCATTGTCTCCACTGAAGAGAATAAGGATACTCGTCTAACAATGGCTGGCTATTAATTATGATAGCTGCATGGAGCCTTCATGTTTCTTTATTATCTATTTACATGGTTGCACCTCAGCCAAAAAAGCTCCCACAGCAGCTTACAGATCAATAAGAAACAGGACAGTCCCTGCCCTCAGGCTTACAATCTGAAAGAGAAGACACAAGAGGGAAAAGGGGGGAGGGGAAGCGGAAGCAGAAGAGGAAACACCAAATTTGCCTAAGTTCTTATAGTTACTGCATGCCACTGAATACAACTCACTGGGGAGCAACGGCTGGGAAGGACCATTGCCTTCAGTTCCCTGTGTGTGGGATTTTCAGAGAAAGGTCTGTTTGCTTACTCATGAAAAGTTGGATATTTGGTCCAATGGAGCAGGGCTCTTCTTATGCATGGAGAAGGGGTATGAGCAGGAGTAGCCAATGGGTTGCCCCCCAGATGTTGCCAGCCTCAGCCAGGATGACCAGTGGTCAGAGGATTATGGGAATTATAGCCCAATAATATCTGGAGCTTGTAGTCCAGCATTGTGTTGGCTACCCTGCCCTTAGGCTTAGAGAGGGGAGAACTAGGGGATTAGTCTTAGTCATGGAAGACCTTGGCTCAAGTCCCAACTCCATCAGAGGTTTGTAGTGTGGCCTTCAGCAAACCATGCTGTCACAATTCCCCACCTGTACAATAGAAGTGGCAATTATATACTTTGTAGGGTTCAACACACAGACTGTAAAAGGGCAGGAACCTGTTTTTGTTTGTGCCCACATTGCACTGCAAAGTGCCATGTACTTGGATGGCAAAAGCAGCAGTAGTAATTTTTGCAAATTAAAATGCTGTGTATGGTAGTAGTAATAGTAAGTTACTCAAATATGTTGGTCTGCAGAAGATATAATTTTGTTGAAGGTGTTCTGGGGAAGAGGAAGCTGTAAAAGACTGGGAAAGTGAAGGCACTTTATATAGTCAGGTGTCCTTACTCCTATGCTTGGGCTTGATTTCTGAAACATGAAGCAGGTACAAAGAGCTTGGAAAGGCAATTTTCTGTCCATGTCAATCAAATAACGTGGGAAAAGATTGCGGAGTGCCAGATTGCTGTGCAGAGATTTCTGTTTGCTTCAATGGAGTATTCAGTTGACAGGGACCGAAAGTCTGGGGTATTACACACAAAGCCAACATATATGCTTACTCCGCTGTAGCAATTTCCACCATGCTTTGCAGCTGCAAATACTATCTATCACTTCATGGGTGTGCATGCTACTTAGACAAATATGATAAGATCCCTGCCCTGGGGATCTTCCAGTCTAGTAGAGACATGTAGCACAAGTGTAAACATTAAACAACAAACAGGGAGTGGGGACTGGTTAGGGGAGAACATGGAGAAATTATCTTTGGCTCATCAAAGAGCTGGAAGAAATCCATCAACGGAACCTTTGAGCTATTACGCATTTTAAATAGCAAGATGAAATCATGAATAATGAGTTCCTGCGTAGACACTGCTGAAACAGGAGTAGTGGTGGTTTAAGGAGCAGCCTCCATCCTGGTGGATCTTCGAGTGCAATTCACATGCACTCTGGATTTGCACCGCACCACAATCAGGCAATTGCTTAGATGGAAAAAAAGTGCCCAGGAATCCAACCTAAGTATCACGGCTAGTACTCTCTAGCACAAATAGGATGGAGTAATACCTTTGAGTACAGCTGCCAATGACCCTGGTACTCACATTCATCTTTCTCTCTTTCTCTCTCTCTCTCTCTCTCTCTCTCTCTCTCTGTGTGTGTGTGTGTGTGTGTGTGTCTGTGTGTGTGTACATTTATCTATGTGTGTATTTGGCTCTGAAATATTACAATTAAAAGGTCTGAGGGACCCCTGCCCTCTTTTTCATCTGCCCATCCTAACACAACCACATATGGACCCATGTATGTAGCTTTTCTAAAAGGGAAAGGAGATGCAGTGTGCCTTAAGAATGAAGTTCATGAGGCTGACAGCGGCCTCCAATCTTGTCTGCACAATTTCACCACTCCAGTGAATTGTTTGGGACCTTGGGAAGAAGATGCAATTAGGAATTGTGCTTTTCTGCACATAGCAAAACACATCTCCTTCCTTCTACACAACCTTTGTACAATGGTCAAACCAGTGCATAGAATGAGCTAGTTCAGGTTAACTAAACTCACTGATTGAAAAAAAAATTAATCCTCTGCATTACACCTGAAAGTAGGTGCTATAATTTTCTGGGGAATAGTGTGTGTGTTTGTGTGTGTATACAATATATCTCCTCACACTTAACTCTGTGTTTGATTTGTGGCCATTATATTTACCATTTTACCTATCTGAAAAGCCATGCTACAGTTTCAGCTTATGATATGTTGGTATGTAAATACCTTTAAAACAAATAATAAAGTAAGCTTTCCAAGCAATGGCTCAAACTGAATCGGAGCTAAAGGCTAAATATATTCAGCAGCCTAGAAGAAAAACCCTCTCCTTCTCTCTCAAAATGCTTGTTCTCTCTTCAAACTACCATTTCTCTATTCCCCCACTTCAGTCTAAGTCACTTAAGAGTAAGTGAACAGGGTGAAGTAATATTGCGTGCAATACAAACTGAAAAGAGTACAAGCATGTCAAGAACCTACATGAAACAGGGAGATCTTGATTAAACAACCATAGGAGTTTTGTGTCATGGTCTCTTTGTCACTCACCCTCTGCAAACACCAGCTCATGGCATTTTATCTTCTTGCTTCTCAGCCGCAGGTAAGACTGAGCTCACCAAGACTCTGCAGCCTGGTGGAAAAGATCCTCATTTCAACTAAAAAAGGAAAGAAAGAATGAATAGTGATATTTACAAGACATCTTGTAACATAAGAGAGTGTTCACAGAGAGACTAGCATCTGCGCTACACAAATTAGTTAAAAATGAAAGCTGGGGTTTCAGATAAACACACAGTTTAATTGAACATTTTTCATTTATGGTATTATGTATGAGGTGATGCGTTTTCTTTTTATGGGGTTTCCCAACCCCCTCACATTTAATGTAATTACTTTTAGGTTAGCCATCTTGCTTATCTATTATGTAGGGCGATTCCCTGCCAACCTGTCTGGGTTGTAACGTTTTTCATTTAATGCAAATATAAAGCAAAGGTGGGAAACTTGTGTCCATCCATATATTCTTGGATTCCCATCAGCCCCAGCCACAATAGCCAATGGTTAGAGGCAGTGCTATTTTTCTAGATAAAGAGGTGCCGGAACTCACCACGAATGCCTCCCTTGTTCTCTTATAATGCCAATGGTGCCCACCTGAGTTCCAGCAAGTTCTGGCTGAGAAAAAGCCCTGGCTAGAGATGATGGGAGTGGATGTCAACAGGTTCTCCATTTTGGATATAAGGGATATGAGATCACAGAAGACTAGAACAACCAATAGCAACAGGTGCTTGTTTGTAGGATCTTTATCTGTAGATGATTAAAAATAATTTACAGTGTAATCCTTATTCAAAGTTAAATCCCACTGGACTCGGTGAAACTTTCTCCCAGGTAACTGTGCTTAGGCTTATAACCTTAGAGACATTGTCTTAGAAAATTTAAGTATGAGTAATTTCAAAACGGGACACGGGTGGCACTGTGGGTAAAACCTCAGCGCCTAGGACTTGCCGATCGCATGGTCGGCGGTTCTAATCCCCGCGGCGGGGTGCGCTCCCGTTGCTCGGTCCCAGCGCCTGCCAACCTAGCAGTTCGAAAGCACCCCCGGGTGCAAGTAGATAAATAGGGACCGCTTACAAGCGAGAAGGTAAATGGCGTTTCCGTGTGCGGCTCTGGCTCGCCAGAGCAGCTTCGTCACACTGGCCACGTGACCCGGAAGTGTCTGCAGACAGCGCTGGCTCCCGGCCTCTAGAGTGAGATGAGCGCACAACCCTAGAGTCTGTCAAGACTGGCCCGTACGGGCAGGGGTACCTTTACCTTTACCTTAATTTCAAAACAATTATTTAGTGAGTGAATGTTTACCACTGGATTCTTTTCCAGCTGCATCTACAGAAGCTGTTTGGATTTACTAGGAGAACAGGGTCTCCTAAAGCACAATATCACACACTGTGTTGTTCAACTGCCAGCTGAATGTACAGCAGCTCAAAGTTATTGGAGAGGCAACCTAAAAATGGGCTAATCGTCTCTTGGACTAGCCAAACTGAATTTACTTCTGGCCAATAGCCAATAATAATGTACAGAAACCACACTGATGTCAATAATTGTCAAACTAAAACGTTAACTAGCTCACTGTTGATCCAGCACAAAAGGAAGTGGATCCCTTTCAATTGAGTCCTTGTATTAGGGACAAACAAAGGGTTCTTAGTATAGCTTTGAAGAAGCCTAGTGAATGAGCCTTGATGTTTAAGATGCCCATGACTGTCAAGCATTACACTTCAGAGTTTAGCATTTGCATGAATCCTAGGAAAATACATTACACTCCTCAGTTTTGAAGCCAAATGAAATATGGCATTCATGTAATTACTAAATGAGTGGCTTTTTTGTTTTAAGAGTAAATATTAGCTCATCCATATTGGGGGCATGGCTTGAAGCTTCCTGTCCCTCTCCGCATCCCCTGGTGCTAGTCTGGATCAGCTAAAAAGTGAACAGAAAAATAACCTAAGACCAAAAATGATGCATCAATTAATCCTAATGATCCCTTTTGCCAGCGGAAGTAGTACTGTAAGATAATTGCCAGTTGATGGGTTTGTGTACAGCATGCATTTCAGGAGAGGTCAGAAACTTATGTCTGTTACATTACCTACACTGAATTCAAACCATAATTGCCTAAACCCAAATGTAGGTGGTGCCCACACCCAAATTTGCAAACCTGCCCCTAGCCTCCAGGTTTGAGCATGAATTACCTTAAATCACCCCTTTTATAATCCAAGCTAAGTGCTAATTAGAGGAGGCTTCCAACATCTTCATGCTAAAGTGTGGTACAATGAATCATGGACGTGTGGTTTAAACAAATATAGCTTGAAGAAAGGCAGGCTTCTTGTGCTAACATTTGTCAAGTCCAGGAATAAAGAAAGAATGTAGCAGAAAGGTGTCGTAATGGCTTAGGCCATGCATGCTATCCGTCAAACTTCTTGGAATAATAGGGAAGGGAGCTCTGGAGTCACCAAGAGCTCTTCCTTCTGGACAGAAGATATGGCTTATACTATAGGGAGCAAGAAATGGTGAAAACAAACGAGATCCCCAAATGGCCAAATCTTGCAACATGAAAAATGCATTATTGAAAATTGTAGTGAAATTTGCAAAGCACATAATTTTAAGTTTCATAACCAGCTTTCATGGACTTAAGCATACTTGAATTGAGTCATCGCAGGCCTGGTCTCATCCATTTTAAAACTCAAATAATCCTAGATAGTTAAGCATAAAGCGTCATTGAGATGTTGCCATAGAATTAGTTGCTGACTTTATAGGCCCTCTTTTGTTAATCTATTCTTAGGGTAATTGTTCTGTATGTTTTCCAAGTAAGGATAGGGACAGGAAAACAACTGCCCCTCTTTTGAAGAAGAGTTAGGATTCTCCTATTGCAATATGAATATTCTGACATGAACCCTCCATTTTCAGAGATACTGTAAACCTCAGAGCAGTTTAGTTGTGCTTAAATTCCATCAGTTTCAGTAAGTTAGTCATGGAAAACATTTCCCAAGGATTTCAATCAATTTGGGTCTATTCCCGGACATAAGAAGAGCCTGCCATGCCTGTGGGAAACCTGTAAGCGGGACCTGAGCACAAGAGCACTCTTCTCTCCTGCAGTTTCCAGCAAGTGGTATTCAGAGGTATTCAGTCTCTGACCATATAGGCAGAGCATAGCCATTATTGCTAGAAGCCACTGACAGCCATATCTTGCATGAGCCTGTCTAATCCTCTTTTCAACCATCCAAATTGGCGGCCATCATTGCTTCCTGTGAGAGGGAGTTCCATAGACTACGCACTATGTACCTTCTTTTATGTATCTTACATTCATCCGTTATCACCTGATTTACAATTCATTTGGCCTTTTGTTCTGAGTATATTGCTTGTATTCCCTTTAAAAATTAAGATCCACAATTAATTTCTTCAAGCAATTTTTTCATGAAATCCCAAGAAACATTGTCCAAGGCTTTTTCAGCATCTATGAACATCATTGCTGCTTTCTTTTCATTTTTTACTTCCAGGTATTCTATTACATTCAGAATATTTCTTATATTCTCTTTCATTTGTCTACCTAGAAGGAAACCTACCTGATCTTGATGTACCGTATTTTTTGTCCCATAGAACGCACCTAGTTTTTTGGGGGGGGAATAAAGGAAATTTCCCCCCTTTATTTCCCCCCCAAAAGCAGTTCAGGGAAACCGAACCAGGTTGAGGAACAGCGGGATGGTGGCGCTGCGCCTCCCTGCTGTCCCCTGAGCTTGTGGGGCTGGCCGATGTTTGCCCGGTGCGAGGGGCGCTCTGCTTCAGGGCGCCCCGCCCGCCGGGCGGCAGGCTGCTATCCGCAGCGTGGGGAGCCCTGCGGGGAACTCCTGCAGGGCTCCCCACACTGCGGATGTCTGTCCGGCGTGCGGGGCACTCTGCTTCAGGGCATTTTGCCCGCCGGGCGGCAGGCTGCTATCCGCAGCCTAGACATCCCTGCGGGACCTCCCGCAGGGCTGCCTAGGCTGCGGATGTGTTCCCGAAGCGCCGGGAGCTCTGCTTTCAGGGCGCCCGACGCTCCAGGAATCAGGCTACTATCCGCAGCCTAGACATCCCTGCGGGACCTCCCGCAGGGCTGCCTAGGCTGCGGATGTGTTCCTGAAGCCTGGAGAGCGAGAGGGGTCGGTGCGCACCGACCCCTCTCGCTCTCCAAGCTTCAGCGAAAGCCTGCATTCGCCCCATAGGACGCACCCAGATTTCCCCTTCATTTTTGGAGGGGAAAAAGTGCGTCCTATAGGGCGAAAAATACGGTGTATACTCAGTTAATATTTTTTTTCATTCTGGTGGCTAAAAAAATTGCAAATAATTTATAATCATTATTTAATAAAGAATAATGCAGCATCCGGAGGTGAACCATCTAGTCCAACCCCTTGCATTGTAGGGACCTTTCACCCAACGTAGCCAAACCATGGTGGCACCTCCGGATGCTGCACCCCCCTGCAATCCCTACACAGATCTGGCTGGCACAGGCCACAAAACCACAGCTCGCCCCTATACACGAAGCCAAGCCAGAGCACAACTAAATGTAGTACACCCATCTTCTCAGAAAAACTCTTCACAAAGTTCAAGAGGTCAAGACACAAAGGCTTTAGCAACTAATCCACACCTAATGACCCACCTAAGTGGTACTCAGGATATCACTCAAGAAATCACTCAAGATATCCCTCAAGCAATTAAGGAACAAAAGAAGAAAAGGCACACTAGCCTGGGAACTTCCTCTCTGCCCAGAACATAGGAGGCCACACCTCCTCAACAGTATTTATAGGAACTCAAACACTGAGATCCTGCTCTGTTCCAGTAACAAGAAGCCGAAAGCACCAGCCTGAAGATGACGAGTGAGACCTCGTCGAAACGTCGCCTAGACACCCCAACTTTTACACGGGAAGATACCCGAGGACACCAAAACATATATATATATATATATATATATATATATATATATATATATAACACAGACCATGGAAAAGAACAGAAGCAAATTCTTTCACCTTGTGCTATTTGTTCTTCATTTAGTGATGGAAGTGAGATTGTTCCACCTCTGCAACAATGAGACTGAACAGTCACACTTTCTGGAAGGCTTCTTCTTCCTGCTCAGCTATAAAAAGGAAGAGAAGAGTGTGAAGGCAAGACTATCAAGTTTTTCAGACAGGACAATGCTGAAACAGTGGAGCCAGGAGCCTGCAGCTGGGGCAACAGCTGCTGCCAGTCTCAGAAGCCTTAAGGGCAGCGTCTAGGGACAGGGTTTGGTGGCCCTTGGAGGAATAAACATTGCCTGCAAATCAGATGAACAAAGTAGGAAGATTTCTCTCCTAGTGGCACTGAGCTAATCCCAATTCGCAAACACAGGCGCTCCTGCCTTGCAGGTCCTCCCAGCAGGGATATCAAGTTACAAGCATGACATCACTCGCAGCTTCATTGGCTGGGTAAAGCACGGACAGATTAGGAAGTCAGTCAGTTGCATTATATAAATTAATACAGCCGTGGCTAGGAAACCACTTCTCCACAATTGCCAAATCCAAATGTTAACAAGCAAATAATCCCCTCGCCCATGTTCACATATTTAACACACACGCAAGCTCACACACATATTATGGAATTATGTGGATTTGCCTGTGTGTTTTCAAAGTCAAACCTTTTCTGCGTTTTTGCATCCAGCATTTAGCATAAAGGTGGAAACTCTATCCATTCCCCCACCCCAGATAATAATGCTGGAATTGTCAGATAAGTGAAAAGCTGCCCTTCTTGTATACATCTAAATCAGTCACTGCACATCATACAGCTATGATCACATTCAAGGCCTGCCCATTGTACTAATTCTCAAAGTCATGACCTTCCATACCAGTGTTTCCCAGACTTGGGTCTCCAGCTGTTTTTTGGACTACTACAACTCCCATCATCCCCAGCTAGCAGGACCAGTGTTCAGGGATGATGGGAACTGTTGTCCAAAAACAGCTGGAGAAACACAGTGCCATACGGTGGATCGCAAGTGCTGGACTGCCTTGACCTTCTGGCCAGGACTCTGCATTTTACAGCGGATGTGAGTGAAGTGTTTCATTCATTGACATTCCTGTCTATTGCACTCCAGCTTTCCCACTATAAAAAGCCCACTCTGGCAGGGTGGGGAACCTATGGCCCTCCAGATATTGCTGGAATACAATTCCCATCATCCCTGAACTCTGGGGCCACTGGCTGGAGCTGGAGCTGTTGCAGGTTGAAGTCCCAAGCATCTGGAGGGCTGCAGGTCCCCTGCCCCAGTGCTGGAGCCTCAGGTGTCTCTTTGATCATCTTGAGGCTTGACTGCGAGGGAAAGTGCCCCAACTTGACTTTTGTCCCTATGATTAATGCATTCCTGGTGCCTTACGTACAGCATTTCCTTTTGGAATAGCGCTTTGCCTGGCTGCTCACCCAGCTCTACATGTGATCCCGCACATGTTCCATCACCAAGTGGTAATTATTGCATCTTTCTGGTAGCCCAGGAAGCAATGCAAGTCTTCTCAAGCTGCGGTGAGTCACTCTGAATCTGCCTGGTGTGGCTCTGGCGAAGCAAACCACCCTATTACTCACCCCACTGTTGAGTAAACAAATGGATTGAAGATCAGGTTGGCAGTGAAACGGGCTGGGGCACAATGGTGTTTACCAGAGCACCCAAAACACCCACAAACAGCAATTAGCAAAGTGCCCCACTCCTGCCTCCTCACCAACCTACTCCTAACCTCCCAGCTTTGGTGAGCCCATCACTTTGGATGGAGGAAACACTGGCAAATGACCACAGTTGGAAATTGCACCATGGCACCTCGTCTAAGGCACGATTGCAGTGGAAGTCCTAATTAGTGCCACGTCAGCTGCTCCGGAGAGGTGTTGAAGATAAATTGTGAAGCTGCCTGCACCTACAAAACAAGGGCATCCTTGAAGAAGTAACAAATAGAGATTGACTTCAGGCACATTCTCCACATAGAAGCCAAGGGCATCGGAAAAGCCCCATTGGATACAGCCAAAGATTCATCTTCTAGGCTGGCACCCTGCTTCCTGCAATTTCCAACCAGGTGCGTCCAGGAAACTCACAAACAGAGCATGAAGGCAACTGGCCTCTCTCACTGTTGTGCCCCCTCAACCCAAGTAATTGACATTCAATGACATCTGAACACAGTGTGACCATCATGGCCAAGCAGCCATTGACACATTTATCCTCCATGCATTTTTTTGTCTATCCCTTTTTCAAGCTTTGTACCGCACCCTGTGGCAGTGAATTCTATCAATTGATTATGCGATAAAGATAAAAGGGACTTATCCATTACTATCACTACAAGGAACTCTCAGCCTTGCAGCAATGTGTGTGTGCTGAGGTCCTTCGATTCATTTCATTCACAAAAGGGCAAGCTCCCAAGATTCCAGGGAGCAGGACAATTAAACCACTTCATGCTTATAATATAGACATCAGAGAGCAAGATTGATTCAAAGTGGGGAGAACAGTGCTGAGAAATTACAGTTCCTAACTGATGGCCTTCCAAGTCCTTTCACTCGAGATTGATCGGGATAGCTCAAGGCTACGTGTGTTAACCACATTCTTAATGAGGGGAAGGGAAAATCAAAGCTTGCTCATTTAAAAAACAAAGCTATGCATTAATGCTTTGGTCAATACCTACTAATTATAGAACTCCCGGCTGTGACTTCTGAAGAGAGAAAAATAATTCCCCATAATGTCAAAAAGACAAAGTCAGAAGGATAGTGAGTGTGTGTACAGAGCATGTTTGCTCTCTGCAGAGAAAGGAGGGAGGAGACAAACAGGGGACTTAGCTATCTAGAATGATAAACAGCCACAGGTGAGGATTCCAATCTGACAGCTGTTAGTAAAGGTAAAGGTAAAGGTAAAGGGACCCCTGACCATTAGGTCCAGTCTTGACCGACTCTGGGGTTGCGGCGCTCATCTCGCTTTACTAGCCGAGGGAGCTGGCGTACAGCTTCCAGGTCATGTGGCCAGCATGACTAAGCCGCTTCTGGTGAACCAGAGCAGTGCACGGAAATGCCGTTTACCTTCCCACCGCAGCAGTACCTATTTATCTACTTGCACTTTTTGGTGTGCTTTCGAACTGCTAGGTTGGCAGGAGCTGGGACCGAGCAACGGGAGCTCACCCCGTTGCGGGGATTCAAACCACCGACCTTCTGATCAGCAAGTCCTAGGCTCTGGGGTTTAACTTATTCCAGATTCTTCTCTATTGGTTGGAATCACGTTTTTTTAATGGTACTGTTTGCAAAAGATTCAACACCACATACTATGGGTAGCTGCTTGCAGGGATATGTGGATTGCCTGAGAAACCCCCAGAGCAGGTGAGATGTAAGATGCATGCATTGTGCCTAAGTGGACAGATTGACACCAGCCTCATGTGCTAATTAGCCTTTGAGCACCTGAAGATGTGAGGAAATAACCTTGCTGCAGGCAATATTATGCAGGGGTAGGGAAATCCATACTTTTCCTTAAAGGTACCCCTGACAGTTAAGACCAGTCGTGAACGACTCTGGGGTTGCAGCATTCATCTCGCTTTAAAGCCGAGGGAGCCAACGTTTGTCCGCAGACAGTTGATCCGGGTCATGGGTCCAGCACAACGGAACACCGACACCAGAACCATTTACCTTCCCATCGGAGTGGTACCTATTAATCTACTTGCACTTTTTTTGGGGGGGTGCTTTCGAACTGCTGGGTTGGCAGGAGCTGGGACTGAGCAAGAAGAATTAACCCCATCACACACAGGGATTCAAACTGCCAACCAAAGGCTCAGTGGTTTAGACCACAGCGCCACCCACTTATATTTATATTACACACACACACACACACACACACACACACACACACACACACACACTTTTACCCATGGTTCTAATGCAGCAAGCCCATTAGGCCATGCAAGCAGCGAAAGTGCCCTTTAAAGTGAATCTTTGAATCTTCAAACACTGAATACATGTACTCTCACACTGTTGATGCAACATATGTCCGTCTTGGGTCACCACACCTACTCTGTAAGAGTAGAGCAAGGGAGGTGAAGGAATGTGGGAGACAATAAGCTGGCTAGTCCAGATCATCCTGCAAATTTCATGGCCAATCATATCAGGAAGCAAAAGCTACTTGCATTCAGGAACTGTTGCAAAGATCTGTTCTAGAATGGAGGAAGGTGTGATGTACGCCAACTTGAATGGCTTTAAAAGAGGATTCTACAAATTAATGGAAAATAAGGCAATCAATGCATGGCTTTGCTCTATTTCCATAGGGAGTCAGTGTGGTGTAGTGGTTAGAGCAGTCTTCCCCAAACTTGGTCTCCAGCTGTTTTTGGACTACAACTCTCACCACCCCTAGTTAGCAGGAGCAGTGGTCAGGGATGATGGGAACTGTAGTCCAAAAACAGCTGGAGACCCAAGTTTGGGAAACACTGGGTTTAGAGTGTTGGACTAGGAGCTGGGAGGTCAGGGTTCAAATCCATGAAGCTCACTGGGTGACCTTGGCTCCATCACTGTCTCACAGCCTTGTCTACTGCAGGGTTCAATGAGGGAGCAGAGAATCAGGTGCATCACCTTCAGCTCCTTAGAGAAAAAGGTGGAATACAAATGCAATCCATCGGCAGAAGCAATATGCCTCTGAATGTTGGTTGCTGGAAATCAGAAGTGGAGAGAGTGCTGTTGCATCCCAGTCCTGACGATGGGCTTCCCATAGGCATCTGGTTGGTCACTGGCGAAGAGGATGCTGGACTAGCTAAGCCTTTGGCCTGATCCTGCAGGATCTTCTCATGGACTTGTGTGTGAATAACCTTAAGGCTGGATGAGAAATCCCTGATTTGCTAAGATGTTCAGCTAAGAACAGCCAGATTACACAAGATGGGGGAGATCCATCACCAGACCTTTCTCCTTTTTTATAATTAAAAGCAACCATGAAAGGAGTGGCCGATATCCAACTGGATGGGAACTGCAGCCTGGGGGAGACCCCCCCTTCTCTTTTACCACTATAACTCCTTCCCTAATAGCAGCTGCAGAGGGTGGAAAAGACAGGCAGCCACTTTTCTCTTTATGTTATTACTTACATGGTTTTATTTAAAAGATTTTTAGCTTACAGAACCCATGATGTTGCATAATGGTCACCCCAGGCGTTCAGCGCTCTGGCACAAAAATCCCTTGTCAATTTATGTTCTCCTCTCCTGGCACATTGTATGATTATATTATCTAATAACATTTTGTAACCACTCCTCCTCATATGGTCATATGGAGGTTTCCTATTTTCTTGCTTCTTTTACTACTTTTCCCCCCCTGGCAGCCGTTAACTTGTTTCCCCAGCAGTGTCTTTTATAATACCTCCCTGCAATACATGTCAGGGATGAGGCACCTCAGGCTCAAGAGCCAATCAAATGCAGCCCTCCAGGTCTCTCCCCCTGCTTTGCACCTTCCCTCACAGTTTTTGCTAGGTTCAGAGGTGCCAACCTGAGCAGAAGATTGGAGGCAGGGCAGTTATGACATATGCATGATGTGTGTGTGATGCAGGGATGCTGGGAGGAGCCAGGGGTGGAGCCAGACAAAGTAGGATGGCTTCAGTAGCTGGTGGTTCCTCATCTCTGGTGCTCAGATGAGGAAGCTTCCTCACCACGAGGGGATTGGTGGTTGTTGTTTTTTGGTTTTTTGTTTTAAAAAAAGGAGTTGAAAAGACAAATAAAGAGGGTAAAATCTTTCCAGAATGCTTGGGAATTATTCAAAACTTCAATAATAGCAGCTCATCTAGAATTTATGCCACAAATTAGGAAAGGTACCCCCAGGGCCAAGAGGACGCCAGCAAGGTTAAGGAGCAGAGTCAAAGAAGTTATGAGGGGAAAGAAGGCTTTCTTTAGAAAATGGGAGCCTTGTCCAAATGCAGGGAACAAAGAGGGACACAAACTCAGACAAAACATATGCAACCAGATAATAAGAGATCACGCACACACACATATGCGCCCCATCACTTAAAATATTAGGTCCCACAATTACTTATATATATATAAATATATAAATAAAATATATATTATATTATTAAATAAATAATATATTGTTATATATAACAATAACAAGTAGGAAAACAGGAAGGCAATAAGATCTTTGAACAACAAAGAAGTCAAAGGTGTGCAAGTGAAGGAAAAGGAGATTGCAGAGAAGCTGAATGAAGTCTTTGTCTCTTTGTTCACAGCAGGAAATATAGGGCAGATCTTTGTGGCTGAACTAAGCTTTTCAGGAAGGCGGCCTGAAGAACTGAGGTGAAAAGTGGGGACAAAAACACTAAGTTCTAGCTCTTAATGGCAAATTTAAAAATGAGCAGTCACTGGATCTAGATGGCATTTTGAAATGTAATGTTCTGAACTCCCTCCACAGTAGATCCAAGTGTAAATACGTGTAGATCAGGCATCCCCAACCTGCGGCCCTCCAGATGTTTTGGCCTACAACTCCCATGATCCCTAGCTAACAGGACCAGTGGTCAGGGATGATGGGAATTGTAGTCCAAAACATCTGGAGGGCCGAAGGTTGGGGATGCCTGGTGTAGATAAACCATATTTCTTAAAGTCACTAGTCTCTGCTGTGCCTTGATTTCCCAACTGGGCGAGTGTCTGGAATCTTGTGTATCCGCTCAGCGGAGATTGGGGTGTTGTGTATCAATATGTTTTGTGGGATGTATTGATAGCTGATACAGTACAACTTTTTTGCATCAAAGATGCAGTGATGGGAAAAGTTGTATCAGCGGAATCTCTGGCCAGGCAGGAAATATTTTCATGCCTATAACTGCCCTTGAAATATCTTATTAGTAACCTTTATCCATTTTCTGCACAATAAGTCCAGTTTCTCTATTTGGGGTCAGTAACCGTTGTTCAGCATGATGGCAGAAAAGCAATGAAGTGGCAGCTTTAAGCTTTAGACACTGTTACATAAGGTAGTCTGGTATTTCCCCCAGCTTCTCTTCCCTCATAAGTTTAGAAGGCTAAGGTTGGTATCATATATTTGAAACTGGAGGATGGTGTGTTCCAGGTTAACAACTCAAGTGTACCAGCTTTGATACCATCAGGTGGCTTGGCTTTGGGGCAGAAAAATAAGAATGAGGATATGAAAAGGCAGCCACACTGGCACAACCACATTTTGAAATGAATGAAGTAATAAACATTACTATCTAGAGATGTGGTCTGGATGACAGTTATGTTCAGAATTTAAAATTACCGAACTGCACTATTGTGATGTTTTGTTTTTTGGTTGGGGGGAAGAAAGAAGCCATCGGAGCAAAAAACCCTTTGCAACCTGAACAAATAAAATATAAGTTACAGCAGGGCTTGTTAGAGAAGGATGGAAAAAAGAGACAATAAAGGGGATGGGAGTGGGAGGAAATTGTCCTGGACATAGTTAAAGGGAGGGTCGGAATTAGAGAAAAACCAAAATATCAGACTGGTAAGGGAAACACAAAGCACATGTGCAAATATTTTAAAAATACTGCAACTTTTAAGATTTTTATTATTATTTTTTAAAACCACAACTTTATATAGAATCATTAACAACCTCTGCATTGGGGAAATTCTGTAATCAAACACACACAAAAGAAACCTAAACCTGGACACCCAGGTTAATTCGTCTTCTCTCAGGCCTTGGTTAATTAAACAATCCATGGACTTTTAAACTGCGGATGGTCTGTTGTTTTTGTTTGTTATTATGGTATGTATTTTTATGTTTCTATACTGTAAAGGGCCCTGTGATCTTCAGATGAAGGGTGGTATAGAAAATAATAATTATAATAAACAAGCCCTGCGGTAGGTGAAGCATTTTCGCACCATTTTTTTTTTTAAGTGCAGAACCTTAAACAGGGCTGCAAAAAAGTTATTTACAAGTGCTGTACATATGAGTAAGCAAAGCTACAATGAATTTTGTTTAAAAGGCCTTGATAGTGCATGCACTGGAATGAATTTTCATCACTCATTTGTGATGTTGTTTCAGCTCCTGATAAGACATTTGAAGCACTTCTTAGAGCCTCAAGTCAGCGGCAGGAACAGAGGGAAGAGGTGAGGCCATTGTTACCTTGAAGCAGAAAACTTAAAACGTACAGCACTTCTGAAAGATGACCATCTAGACCCTTCTCAAAGGCCCGACACAGGAATAAATTCCTCAACATCCCTATGCAAATTTTCTCACTGCTCACGGGCTCTAATGCTTTAGGAAGTTGCTCCTAATATTGAACCTGAATCTGTTCTGTGACATCTTAATTCCATTTGCATACAGCCAGCTGGCTAAACAAGTTGTACCAGGTAAAGCATTAGATTTAATCTTTGTTATTCGGGGGGGGGGGGGCTTAAGGTAGATTTTGGTTCTTGGGATTCAGATGAGAGTATGCAATGAACTAAAACCATGCTGCATTAGCTATGTCATGAACCGATCACCTAGCCATGTTGGATCTCAGTGCAGTAACCTTGTAGGGAGAATAAAGTTATTACAATCTCAAATTTGTGTGTGGGAGAAATCTCTGTGACACACGTGGGGGGCATAAATAAAATAATTGGCTGGGTGCCTGGATTCAAAACACAGGGCTAAATGCACCTTTCAGCAGGAGAGAGCCCTAGTAGCAGAGTTTAAATTCACAAAGTCAAGCAGTGTGGTGAAGCATTAGGAATGTATGCTGTTAAACCTTTTGCATATCCCATTTAGTCTGCCCCTCTTGCAAAGAGCAGACCACACACTGCTACTTACAAAACATTCCAAAGGTCAGATTCATGCGTTTATACAAGCAGCAGCAAGGAGAACACAGACAGGGTAGAACATACAGAAAGATAGATTCAAACACATGCTCTTAGCTTGGAGGTTGCTTAGGCAAGTCCTCCTTGATCAGTTACTGGCACAGGGAAAAGATGAATGGAGAACAAGAAGAAAAAGCTTCACTTTCTCCCTTGTTGGAGAAAGTGGGGAGTTGAACTGAGTCTAGGAACAAAACTCTGTAATTTTAACCCCTTCATGCACTAACTAGCACTTATGCATAATTATGTCTGAATGCAATTCCTCCCCCCCCCCCAAAAAAAACAACAAAACCCAGCATAGGAGATGCATTCCCTCCCATCACAAGATGGCCTTTTTTAATTTATACTTTTTATTGAATAATATTTTATAATTTTCACTACACACAGATTAGTCTATATGTAAAATGAGTAAAATCCAGATCCTTCAGCCCAAATCAATTTTGGACAGGTTCCTTTTGGACAGAGACAATTTGGCTGCCATACTGCATGCTCTGGTAACTTCTAACCTGCAATGCACGCTACATGGGGCTGTCCTTGAAGAGAACTCAGAAGCTTCAACTGGTCCAAAATGCAGTAGCCAAATTAATGACTGGGTTTCCATTTATAACTCACATTACCCCCTTTCTAAACAGCTGCACTGGCTTCTAGGCCAAATTCAAAATGCTCACATTAGTGTTTAAAACCCTAAAGGACCCCAATATCTGATGGACTTCCTCCTTCCCCACAGAGTCTCTTAGGTCTCAAAGATTAGCAGAGGGGCCCCCTTAGTTGTTCCACTGCCCCTCAGAATTTCATGGGTGGTGGTGATCCAAGAGAGGCCCAGGAGAGGAATTTGTGGCAGAAATTCCCTCCCCACAGAGGTGTGTCTGGCACCTTTATTATGTAGTCAGTTTCCACCATATGCTGAAGACATACCTCTTTGGTCTTTGACACTAGCAATACATATTTTAGGACCCATCCTATTCTCGACTGCAATTTGTTTTAAACTTATATTAATATGGTATTTTGAATACTGTAATCCACCCTAACGCTGTGATATAAACCTTTTTGCCACCAGGAAAATATAGCTATTTGTAGCTGTCATTTATCTGCTAACGTTAGTGCTCTTTCCCACTCCTTACCCAAGCAGACACCCATATTTCCCCTGCAACATAGGAGTAGCTTCAACAGTTCTCACTATGAAGAGGAAATCCCTATGCAAATTTCCCCATTTCCTCAGCATGGAGTGAATACAAGAGCCATATTCTGCAACTGGATTTAAGAGCAAACTAATGTGCACTTGTGCTAGCAAACAGGTGCATCAACATACAGCACACATAACAATTTTATTTTATTTTAATAGAATACTACACACTCACCTTGAAAGCTTATTTCTGCTGCTTTCTGTGATAAAACTCCACAGCCATGGGGAGTAGAGAACCAAACCCATTTTGGCCAAAGTTACAGCTATTCTACCAGCAGTTTTTGTTTTGTTTTGTTTTGACATGGTCAACTCTTAGCTGCAATTACAGTAATCTGCTTCAGGTGGTCTACAGTTTTGCTTGTGTTTCCAATCTGCTGCAGCTGGACAGCAAGGTCTTTCAATTAAAAAGATCCTCTTGACTTAGCTTATGGGTCAGAGTATTTAACACATAACTTTAGGAAAGGAAGGGAAATAGGTGAAGCTTGTGAAAAAACACCGAGGTCGAATATGCAATGCTGCTCCTGCGCCTAACAAAGCAGCAACATTAAGATGGAATTTTCCCACACTCTTTACTATGGAGTCTCAGCTGACAACTTATGCAATTCCTACCCTCTTCTGAACACCCCACCCCCCTGTTCAGACTGATTCTGCATCTGCAAGAACCCTCCCAACATGAATTCACTATGCTAATAGTCATCTTTGCATTGAAATCCGCAATCCAAATCACATGGAAGGAGTAACAAAGAGAAGGAAGTGATCCTGTTGTGGGGGGAGGATTTTTGCAGCTTGCAGTTCCTTTGCTAGTTTCTCAGGGTCAATGGATGTCGTCTTTGAAATTTTCTTTGAGTCACTGTCAGCAAGTGCAACAGGGAATGGGATAGCAGTTTGATAATGAAATGCTCTGCAACTGTTTGGGGGATGTAGTTTTAAAGCATGCCTTAATTTCACAGAAGATTGGCCATGGTTAGGGAAGGGCCAATTTTTGTTTAAAACACACCCGCTCATCTATACACAACTGGCATTTCCTATTAAAACTGTGGCATGCCTTTTTCAGCAACAGCCCTGCTAGAGTCATATTCAGGCCCACAGTGTCTGAAAAAAATAGCAGTGAAATGCCCCAAGTGGGAATCGTTCTTAGGCAATTCATCCAGTTGTAGAATATAAGCCAATAGATCACACAACAGGTAGAAAAGCAGCATTTAGAATCACATAGGAATCCAAAATCCAGAATTGAATAGGTTCACATGACAGGGATGTTTGAAGATATTCAGGCCATATAGCCGCTCAAACACATATACATCTCCTGAGAAAAGGAACTGGCAATGAGTCTCCGCTTTATAGAAACCCTCAATATTGGCTAACCCCAGATATGAGAGAAAGAATACGAGACCAAATAAAAATAGCACTAGGTGTGATAGACATGGTTAATATTCTCTTGGTTGGCTGGGAAAGGTTTTAACTTTGGCTGCATGTCCAGGGTTCGTGATCTTTCATTGTTGTGCTTTCTGTATCACGGCCGGATGCGGTAGTCCCTCCACATGTAGACCTTTCACCTCAAGTCCTTTGTTACAGGTTTGTTTTCTTGCTGTTTAATATAGAATAACTTTGAGCCTCTTGGCATACAGGCACTATCAACAGGGAGGAGGCTTTCCACCTAACGTTATTTTAAATCCATCCACCCCCTTTTTAAATGACAATTGGCAGTTAACATATCACGCTTTTGCAGCAGTGTCTTTTAATCGAAATAAATAGAGCCATGCCTTTAAAGAGTTATCCACTCAGGTGTGTTCAAATTCTCCCAGCTGCTTCTAGTATCATTGCTAAGTCTCTACCTCACATGCACACCATACATTTAAAGCATATGGCTTCCCCCAAAGAATTCTGTAGAACTGCAGTTCCCAGCACCCTTAACAAACTGCAGTTCACATGATTCTTTGGAGGAAGCCATGTGCTTTATGCTGTGGAAATAAACAACCAAAGGCTACACTCTTTAAAAAGAAGAAGAGTTTTTGTGGCTCCATTGACTGTTTTGATAACCTCATTCAAACATTCTTCCCCCATTCGGGAAGGTGGAAAGAAGAGACACATTCCCTGATCCTCGGGGTCTAAGTGCTGCCCCCAACAAATGGAGGGCTTTGGGGTGTATCTGGGTGTTAGCTAGGTTGGCACCCATCAAGGGCTCAGGCCCAGGGTGTGTGTGCAAAAATCACACCTCTCCACTCTGACCTTGAATCTTACTAGGCTGCTACAACACACACAGATCCATTTTTTCTACCTTCCACTGCCAATCCTTGACAGCAAATCAAGGACACGAATTAAAGAATATATCTTATTAGAAGTGTGTGCACTGAAAGAGTCAAAGGATCTGCATTCACATTCAAAAAGGCCTCATTTGACCACAGTTGCTATCTGATCTTAGATCTTTGTATTCTAAAGCAGCATTCCCTAATCTGGTGTCCCCCCAGATTATAGACTACAACTCCCATAAGCCTTTGCCAGAACTCATGATATCTATATGCTACTTCTAGGACCAGAGGCTTCAGGACTCTGAATACCTGTTGCTGGGGAGCAACAACATGGGAGGACTAATGCCCTCATGTTGAGTTTGTGGACCTCCTATATGCAGCTGGTTGGCTGAGGCATGGACTAGGATCTAACGCAACAGGGTTCCTTCTATGTTCCTAGGATGAGGGTGATAGGCATTCAAGATCCATTTCCAGCACGCCTCATTTAGTTTCAGAAAGGCTTAACCATTGAAAAGAAACATGTTCTCAACCCATCATTTGAGACCTTATTCAAAATGGATTCATTTCCTTTCAGGGACACCAAATTAAGCATGATCTGCTCCAATGTGAGCCTCAAACATTAATCAAAATTACAATGGAATAATGGAAACATATAGCACAAACCCCCATAAATGGGAACTTTATTAAACTAGCAAGATAAACTCAGAAATGTATAAATGGTCCATTAAATACATCCAGTTCATTTTTACAGATACTTCTTATATAGAAATTTACTTACAGTTTCCGAACATGTAACATTTAAATTATTTTCTCTTTTCAAGCTTACTACCATCAAAAGGTAATTAAAAAAAATCCAACACCTGCTTTTGCAGATGAGCACACAAAAAGATACAGGTAGCGCCAAATGGACAGATTACTGCATTCAAACCATGGAGGGAGGAGTACCCAAGAAGCTTATAAAACCAACAACAAGGATTCCTTCCAAGCACCTTTACTATAAAGAGGGAGCCCAAGTCAACTATCACACTGAGATGGTGTCTTGTTTGAGAGGGCCCAATAGCACACTTGGTGACATTCTGGCATACTTTCTGAGGAGTTCCTGAAAACTATTTCTATAATGGGACAAAGAAATAAAAATGTAAGGCCATGAACTGAAATAGTAGAATTGGTTGGTTGAGTCAAGTTCAGCATGGTGCCTCTCTGCTGATGAAAGAGTCTGAGCCAATGGAGGCTCCATGAACTGAAATGGAGGGAGTTTATTTTAGCAAATCTCTCCTTTCTCCTGCAGACATCTACCACATCATTCCTGAAGTTCCCCCACTCCCTTGAGCAGATGGGAGTCGGACAGGGGGCTGCAGAAGGAAGGGAGAATTGTCTTCCTTCTGCTAGTGGAAGCATCTGCTAGATCAAAGATTTCCCCATCAATGGAGGGACTCAACTCTCAAGATTCAATTGTCACATCAGTGCAAGTGTCTTGTTGTGACTGGTTACACTTAGTATTAGGTGAAGGAAGGAAGAAAAAGTGGGAAGTGTTAATGGGGAGGGATGACCAGCTCAAAGTCATCTGTCCAACTATTTCCATTGCATGGGTATTTTTAATAAAAAGGGTTTTCATAGATGACTTGGATAGCAACTATTTAAGTACATAGGCTGAGCAGCAACAGCCAGTTTCCCCACCTACATATATGTATCTGGAAAGGGACCAAAGGGAAGGCAGAACTCGTAGTGACAAGTTTTTCCTCATTCTCTGTATCTTAGTCTGACCTGATGTCATATTTTTTTTGCAGTGAACTAGAATCTTTTTTATATATAAAAACAAAGCTTATCAAAAAGTGAAGTTTAAAAAGTAGTGTTAAAATCTGCATCAGGAGCAAAATAAGCTTAATTTACCAAAAATTGGGGGGGGGGCTGGCTTTTTGTCACGCAAAGAAGGAACTTGCATGTTTTGGGCCAGCTGGTCATTTTGATAAAAGAAAATAGGCAGCAGGGAAATCAAAGGCTCTTCCCCATAAGAGCCATAGCAGCATTTTAAAGTCACCTGACAGTAGTTAAAAACAAATGGGAATGAGAATTGGCAGGAAAAGTGCTCTGCTAGAGGTTGTAGCCCTCGTAGTATCTGTGTTGTGTAATATAAATATGGCACTTTTGTATATGCCAAAAGCTGGCAAGTTTGCATGTTAACTGACACAAGGCAAGTCACACCTGTAGCCATTTCCCCCCAGCTACTACTTGTGGTTTCTGAAAGTGACAACCTTCAGGCTAATCCTACTAATTCCAGCACCAGTCATTCCATTGGCTATTCTATTTGTACATGCAAGGCAGTTTTGTCACACTCTTGGAGAATAAACCTTCTGCCCAGCAGAGTTCCCCCTCCTTCCTACAGACACACATACAATTTAAGACATGCTGCAAATCCCTCAGATGATATTACAACCAACGCCCCTCCCCCACCGCAACACAGCAATATCCTGTTTGATCCTATTATAGGCCAGAGGTTCTTTGTGTCCAATTGCCAGCAATGGACCCAGCAACAGACACTTTTTCTTTTCTTGGACCCAATGAATTAAAGCGATCCACATCTGTTTTCCATACTTCCCCCAAAAAGAATTCAGGACGGCATTTTCAGAAAAGCAGTGTTCATACAACTGGCCATAATCCCTAGCTCTGTTTTCCTTTCCTTTTCATTAAACAGATGCATTCCTTTAGCGTGTAAAATTCATGTAGAGGTACTATCTCCCAAAAGCAAAGAAACTTTGTTACAGCAATTCCATCACAGTAATGGTCAATACATTCAGTTCAGACATACAGCAGGATCCACACAATGTACCTTTAGTTTGCATTTGGTATTATTAATACATTAACGTTTTGGGGTATTTCACACAGCAGGAAAATGCAGTGTTTAAAAGAGCTGGTTTTCACATTCTGTATTGCCAAACACTACACACACCCTTTATTTTCAAAAGTGATTCAGCAGTTTCCCTATTGTAGTCTGATTTCCATCTTTACATTTGAGGGATGTTGACTTTTCCATTATCATTTGTTCCTTTAGCACGGGCTCCGCTTTAACACTTAGAAGGTCACCATTGTCAGTGTTCCTTTTGATAAACCTAGCACTGTTGGCTCGCTTGAGCGTGCCTCCACCACTTTCCCTTGGATAAGAATCGTCAGATGCTGTTGTCATCTTCATCCTAGGAAGCCTCTGAGACAGAGACCTTGTGAGGGCCGGAGCTTTGGAAGGGACTGGCAAATCCACCTTGGCGCATTTTGAGGAAGAGGCCACTGTATTCCTTGCAAAGCTCGGAACTGGAGCTGGTGTCTTGGGGACAGGGGCCGTTGTGCTTTTGCTGGCTTCTGTAGGGGATGGGGGTTTGGTCAAAGAGCGGCACATCTTGGTTTCGTCATTCTTCGACTTGGGGACATACCTGACTGGTTTGGAGCTTGGCTTTTTGAAGGAGCCCTTGTGCTGGAGCGGCTCCCTCTCAAAATGGCCGCTACTTGAAGCTGCCGTCCCCCTCTGGAATTTCGGCTCCTCTACAGATGTGCTCTGCCTGTACTGAGGTTTTGGCGCTGCCTCTGCGGAGTTGCCCCGGATGGAGTTGCGACGCGTGAGTCGTGCTTCAGGTGCACCGGTGTCTCGGGGTGCTGGCTTAGGATCTGGCTTTTTGGTACAGCTCGGGGGTGCTGCTTTAGTTGATCTGGAAATGGGCACTACTTTTCTCATGCTCGCGTTCTCCGAAGAATTCAGCGTTCTGACTGACGGTCTGGGGGGGTTGAGTGGACCACTGCCGGGTTTTGCAGCACTTGAAGATTTATCTTTCAGAGAATTCCTCTTTGGCCCCACGGCATCTTTGCTTCTCGCAGGTTTTTCCTTTGGGAGACCTGACTTGCTGCCGGAGTCATCCTTATCAGCAGAAAGCGAGTTCAGGCCCAAAACGGCATCACCACCAGCCTGAAGATCATTCCTAAAAGGGGCAATAGCACCGTCTTTGCTGTTCACTTTGTTGTTGCCCCCGAGCCTTGGATCATTTCCTTCTGGCAGATCAAACATCAAAGAACAGTCAGAAGTCTCAGATACACAGAACATTGGTCCATGTGCCTTATTTCCTGAAACACTACCATCTGAGGATGTGGGGCTATCACTGCCTGGTTCCAGAGCTTCAGGGGCATGACCTGCTACTTTGGCTGCATGGTCAGCTTTTGATTTTCTGAAGGCTGGTACAGGAGGAGCTACTATGCCAGGAGTGTATAAGCTTGAGTCACCCAGAGTCTCCAAACCTCTCACATCAGCCTCAAAATGTACTGCAGATAGGTCCTCCACATCATCTGGTTCATGGGGGTCAAGCTTCAGCAGCCCTGGAACATGTTCATCTTCTTCAAGGGACAAGTCCCAGGGGGCTGCATCTGTGGCTTTCGTACAAGGCACATCGAATCTATACTTGTCGTTGTCAGCACTCTCTTGGTCGCTGTAGAGATTAGCATGGGCAGTGCTATCGTCCTCAAGGCTCACCATGTGATCAGAATGAGATGGGGGCAACTGGAAGTAGCTGCACTCCACGCCTTCTTCTCGTGCCTGGTGCAAGTGCAAGTTGGTTAAACCAAGATCTCCAGGCTCTCTAGATTCAGTCCAGGCCACGCTGGGTCTTGCTTGACCTGCATGCTCACGAGGAAGGCTGTTGGACTTGTTTGGATCCTCACCCTTTGAGGTCTCCAGGAAACTCAACAGCTCTCTGTCTGCAGTGACTCCCAGGGAATGCCGGGAACGCCTGGTGCTGACATTTCTGTAAGAAGGACTTTGCGGTCTCTGCTGCAAGAAGGGCAGAAATTCTTCAAGTCCTCTCTTGGTCAACATCCCAACATCATTTTCACTGCTGCTCCTGCCAAAAGCTCCAAGATCCCCGGCAACCCAGGATCGGCGTTTTAGCTCCAACTCCTTTAATCGCTGTTGCTGTTGAAGTTCTTGTGCCTCTCTTTCCTTGTTTTCCTGTTTAGAAAGAGAGGAGGAGAGGGGGAAATAAATTTCAAAATTTTTAAATTTAACATTTTTACATTTTTCATGTTCTTCCCTGTCATTTGAGTTTGGTTCTTGAGTACAAATTACTATGACAACAATTTTCTGCTTAGGTACCGGTTAAAGCAGGAAAACTCTCCCTCCCCCAAAAGCATCTATTTAGGCCTGGCTGGTGAAGATGTTATGACATACTTGCTTTTCATGCTCAGGTTCATTATCCTGCAGCTTTCTTTGCAATTCAACTTAATTTGAATATTGTTCTGAACGCTAGTTAAATGGTACTGCTTAAGGAAGCCTCCAATTAAAAAACAAAACAAGAAAACCATAATGCAGGCCAGCCAGGTAAATGTAATAAAATTCTTGGTCAGGTTAAACTTTCACAAACAGAGTATATTGAGTACAGAAGGATAAATTCTTAGATATTTATTACTTCTACGCTCAAAGTGCTCTCTCAAATAAGAAGTTGCTGTTTATTTAAAGGGCAAAGGTGCCTATGACATGATGTTTCTTGCTCTTTCTTGAACAGGAAACTCTAAACCTTTGCTCATACATGAATGTATGCAACCTAAAAGCACTAAAACAAACTAAACATTTTGTGGTTTTGGAACACTTACAAGTGGAGCATGTGAAGCTGTCTTATACCTGGTCAGACTGTGCATCTTTTTAGACAAGGGATGCAGCTCCTTTCCCAGGCACACACTTCCATGGGAGAAGGGGATGTTTAAAATCCCCCACTGTGATCTCCTCCTTCCCTCCAGGTCAACTGATTAGGAAGCTGCTGAGCAGTGGCAAATAGAGAGCTGCTCCTTTCAGAAATGCTATTTTGAGGTACCAGCTCCCAACAGAATAGCAAGGAAAGCCTTTAGGACCCTCTGCTTCCTAAAGCTATAGTAGCTGAAGAGGGAGGCATCTGGAGCAGTGCAAACATCAGAAGAGATGGGGCATGTCCAATATCCTCCAAGGCTTGCAATACTCTGCCTACTTCCCACTTCAACTACTGGTTGAAGGGGTTGTTCGTAAGAGTGGCAATTTTTCAGCACCATTTGGACAATCACTGAGAAGAGGCCGCTGGGCTGATCTAAATAGCATATGGGCAGCATTACATCCTGCCAGTTCCTCGCTTATTGTCTCATCTGAGGCTTCTTCCAGACTATTGCTATTTTAAGGTCAGGTTCAATCACACACCAGAAAATTCAGGTTGCATAATTCAGGTTGATTGGGTGCTCCTGCACAGCAATCCCACTCCCTGCCCCCTCCCTAAAATATTACTTTTTGCTATAAGGACCTTGATGGGGAAATGCAAGAAAAGTGTGGGATAATGCTTGAAGTTGACATCCTCTAACCTTCCCACAATCAAATCAGAATGAGTGCTCAATCTGTAGTCAATGCCTTCAAATCTCCCAGTTAACAAATTAGGATGAACAGTTAAGAAGCTCACTCTGGAAGTGACTTGAGTGGCAGTAGCTCTCCAGGTTTTCAGGGAGAGATCTTTCCTGTCACCATCTACCCTATTCTTTATTTTTAAACTGGAAGCACCAGTCATTGAATGCGGGACCTTCAGCAAGCAAAGCATGTATTTTACACTCCTTAACTCTCCTTTTGGAGCAACTATACTCTCTTCACCATATGAATGATACGCCCCCATCCAAGCTTCAGCAATTGATTAGTTTAGGGCTATGATTGCAAAACAATATGTCCCCCACTATGGTTAAATTCAATTTCTGAGCAAGCTCAGAATTTGGTAAGGAAAGTCAAATTCAGTGTGCAAGGTTTCTAGGCCATGTGACAATAGGTTTGAAAGCATGTGGGCATTGCATGATGAAAATTCTGAAGACACAGACTGGCTAAGCAGGAATCCAGGTCAGTTCTTCAGTACCAACTATGACAACTACTACTACTTTATTTATACCCCACCCATCTGGCTGGGTTTCCCCAGCCACTCTGGTCAGCTTACAGCCAAATATGTTTTGCTCACACAACTAGTACCATTGTGCAAATTGACCCAACTGATAAAGGATTTCCCCTGTTTTCTATGCAAATCTATAAATCAAAGAATAATGGTTAGGTTTGGGTTTAGCCTCCTGAGCATCCTTGGATCTGTTGCAATACTGTTGCATCCCGGGACTTCTGCCACAGGCAGATTTAGGGGAGTGTGAGCAGTCTGCCTGCAGTGGGTGTCAAGATGAGAGGGTGCCACAACAGCAACAACGGACAATGGAAGGCAAGAAGTGGGGGGCACCAAATTTTGGTGTCACACAGGATGCTGCTGAAATCTTAAAGCCCAAAGTCCACCACATATTCGGCTGATGGGATTTGTTAGGTGACTCCTGCCCAATGGGAGGTGTTCAATGCTAGTCCTACTCAGAGTAGACCAACTGAAGTTAATAAACCTAGAATTGTAGAATCATGATTAACCTGGCTTCATTCATTTCAATGGGTGTACTCTGCGAAAGACTAACATTCAATTCCACCCAGAGGCTTACCAAAGGCATACAAGAAGGACCATGGAGGAGTAGGAATTGCAACCCAGGTTTCCTACTGCCATATGTTCCAAACTCTAATGGATGCCCCAGAGCTGAAACATAAAATGGCACGCACCACTCTCTTCATCCAGTTAGCAGCATTTTTATTCTGAGAAGCAACACCTGCTGCATACTAAAAAACGTACACTGAGTGCACCTGCTTACACTGCTGTTCAAGGCCACAGATGCATGACCTTTTGGATCAAAAGGAGCCAAATGCTCTTCAGTATACATATATGACTCCAGGCACTTTGCCTATTGTCATTTTAAAAAAGCACCAGAAAGATAGCAGTGTTTGCATGCCTCAGGCACAGAGGCCAATCGTGTGGCCACCTGCAGTTTTATCTCTAGACAATGGCTGGTGGTGTCTTTGCTCCCACCCAAAAAAACTGGGCTACAAGACAATGGACTACACAAGACAATGGACCTGATAGTGCCCCTTTCCCCTCACCCATTAATACAAACCAAGAAAAAGCATTGTGGGGATTTGCTTGCAGAGATCTAAAGCACTATACAAATTTAATAAGTAAGTAAATTTTAAAAATCCTAAACTGTGCCCAGCAAACAATGAAATTTAAACAGCTATAGCTTAATAAAATCTTTTCTGCAACAAAATGTTGGTTTGAGGTTGGAAGAAGCCATTGTTGCAACAGGTGTCCTACAACACACACAACTTTGTTCCATTATATTAAAGTTACCAGATGTCCCCATTTCCCAGGGACAGTCCCTGGATTTACAAATCAGTCCCCATACAAAATCCACTGAAGTTGAAAAGTGTCCCTGGATTCACTGGGAAAAAAAATCTGGTAACCTTACATATCATATGAAGGATTACCACTATTAAAATCAACCAACAGTAATGCAGCTTATTTACATAAAAGTCAGTGGATATTTCAGGTAATATTCAACAAAGCTTTACTCAGAATAAATTCTTTAAAGTCAATCGGCATGATTAAGTTAGATCTGTTAATTTCAAAAAGCCAAGTACAACTTAGCTGAATACTACCCTCACAGTTTTGTAGAGACGTTCTTCTTACCTTAACGGCTTTGCTGAACCTAAGACAAAAATCCCTAAATATCTGAAAACACTCTTCCAGTTTCATGGTTTCTTTATCTTCGCATAAGAAGTCCATAAGGGCGTGTGATTCCTTCAGCAGTTCCCGTTTCCAGCGCTCCAGCTCTTTTATCTCTTTTACAGCAAACTTAAAATAAAACCGAAATAAAAATTAGATCCAAACAAAGACTGACCAGTTTTAGCATCTGTTAAAGTCTAGGATTAATGGGCCTTCTGGTGGTTCCCTCATTGTGAGAAGTGAGGTTACAGGGAACCAGACAGAGGGCCTTCTCAGTAGTGGCGCCCACCCTGTGGAACACCCTCCCTTCAGATGTGAAGGAAATAAGCAGCTATCCTATCTTTAAAAGACATCTGAAGGCAGCCCTGTTCAGGGAAGTTTTTAATATTTAACGCTGTCCTGTTTTTAACACTTGATTGGGAGCTGCCCAGAGTGGCTGGGGAAACTAAGCCAGATGGGAGGGGTATAAATAATAAGTTGTTGTTGTTGTTGTTGGGTATAAATAATAAGTTGTTGTTGTTGCTTGTTTGTTTGTTGTTAACTGGCTCGAGACTACAGGACTATAGTGTTTGGAGCTGTTTGGCTGAAGCTTTGCTGCCCTAGATGAACATATATACCTTTTCTTTCACTGGCCGAACAGGTTTTTTGAAACCTTCAAGACCAGTTTATTAGAAGCAATAGTGAATAAACAAATAATAAATGAAAGGTAGAAAAGATTGGAAGAAAAAGAATTCACTGAGCATACTCAGCACAGCGTCTGGAGTCTAGCGGAGCACATAAAACGCTGGAACCATTGCCTTCCTTGCAATGGTGGTGGTGAGTCAGCTCAAACTCTTGCTCTCCGGTTGTATTTATGATATCCATTTAGGAAAATGATATTTATGTGCCGTATTTTGCCCAACCAAAGGTGGCAACCCTACTTCCCACTACTTCCCACAAGCATTTGGTTGGTCAGTGTGAGAACAGGATGCCAGACTGATCCAGCAAGCTTATATTATGTTTTTATATGGACACTAAAATTCCAGCACAACACATTTTTAGACAGCTTGCAAGAACTCAGCCTTATACCTGCCTTTTAAACATCGTGAGAATTTGCCTATAGGAACACTTAGCTTGAAACTCAAATCCAGTTTGAGATTTGACAAACACTGTTCAAGCAACATTTGTTTCATCAAGATAAGATGTTGCAGCCATGGATTTTAAGAAGATTAACTTGTTGTTTTCCTATCCCCCTTTGTTCATAACAAGCATGCACACAGGTACTTGCAGAAACCTTTACTCATCTAATAAAAGAGCATTATTTAACAATGAAGCCAGTGCCAGAAATGTATTAATCTTTGTTTTCTCGGTGGTTTCCCTTACAAAGCAAGAAATCAAATGGGGAGCCCAAGGGATTGCAAATGGGGAGCATGTAAATGTTGCCTTCAGAAGGGTAGATAATCTTCGCTTTGTCAGCCATCCAAAAAGGGGGGAAAAAAGAGTGTCACTCAACAAGGTATTTATTGAGATAAGCTAAAGGAGCGACATGGAAAATTGGCTCCACCTTTCATATTAGTAGCTTATTCACAAGGATGGGAGAAGCCAAATTTTAAATCAGGTTACTCACCCACCATTTTTAGGAAGTGTTATATAAGATGAACCTTGTAAAATGAAGAGCGATTCATTTGGAATTACTCCTGATGTTTAAAACAAAAAACATGGATGCTAAAGAGATTCCAAACCAAATTTAGTAGCGATGGGGCAGAATACAATTGTTCAGACATGGTAACAAATATGCTGAGCAGCGCATGGTATAGGTATATAGGTATATAGTGGCAGCTATAGGAAATGTGCAGCACAGAATCTAAAGTTCTCCGGAGCAATAAATAAATTGCACCTGAATATCTAAAGTGTGAACACAAAAACAGGTTATGAAATTACTCTTTGAACTGGGTTTGTAGACTCTGGTTTGTGCTAACCATGCTTATACATCTGCTCCCAGCAAACCAGGGCTAAAGCAGCATTCCAGATTCTCCCGTCTGCCTGCCTGCCAGCAAGCAACGTGACAAGCAGGTCTTGCTATTATCTCTCCAAGCATACCCACCAGGGAATGAGCTTTGCTAAGCAAGCTGAGCCATGATTTCACTGCATACTCAGAATCTTAAATCAGGGGTAAGGCAAGAAAGCAGAATTAAGCTCTATCTCTTGCACCCAGCCATTGAGAGCAAGATTTACAGGTCCCCACCCTCAGCTACAGTTGAAGGATTTGGGGGGGAAACGTGGTTGCTTCTGTTTAGTGCAAAGCCAACCCTTTCTACAGTTTTAGCAGCTATTGCTAGAAAACAGTACGAGCAAATGCTGTTTCCTATAGATGTTTTCAGACACTCATAAAATAACCTCATTGATTTAAAAACAAAAACAAAACAAAACAAAACAAAAGCATGGTACTTTGCTTTCCTGAAATTCAGAAATCAAAGTTCCATAGAAAGAGAAAGATGCAAATTATTTAAAAATTTGGGAGCTATAAACCAATCAAATCTGATGTGCTAGGCACATATTCTCTGAGACATTGCCACTGGTGAAGTGTTTCTCCAGTTACTATTGTACTCATGTACAGAGACAAATGAGACTGTTTCTCATCTCCTCTAATGTCTCCATCAAGCATTTCACAAGAAGCAAACAGGTCTATGGGAAGGGGTCAGAAAGGGGTCAGAAAGCAGCCAGAATCTTTAAGTTTCCCTACATAACTGGGAGAGCTACAAACTTGTTCCTCTTTACAAAAAGCTGGGGTTCTCAGGATGCATACCCAGGAAAGCCAAGAAGGAAAGCCAAGTTGTGCAATTCACTGGATGACATCAGCATCTTGCCTGCAGACTACCAGTATTTAAACTGAAGCTTTTGTGGAATTGTTTGCAATGGATATCCAAACCCGTCAAATTAAAATAAAGCTACCCCCTCCAAAAAACAACAAACCCAGGGATAAAGGCAGCACATAGGAGGGGTGTCTGCTAGAGGGGAAAATGATTTTAAAATCTTTACTTCTTCACAAGCAAAATATAAAATCAATAATTTAGTTCAGAAGCATCACTGAAATACAGTTTAAAGGTAAAGGGATCCCTAACCATTAGGTCCAGTCGTGACCGAATCTGGGGTTACGGCGCTCATCTCGCTTTATTGGCTGAGGGAGCCGGCATACAGCTTCCGGGTCATGTGGCCAGCATGACTAAGCCGCTTCTGGCGAACCAGAGCAGCGCACGGAAACGCCGTTTACCTTCCCGCCGGAGCGGTACCTATTTATCTACTTGCACTTTGACGTGCTTTCGAACTGCTAAGTTGGCAGGAGCTGGGACCGAGCAATGGGAGCTCACCCCGTTGCAGAGATTCGAACCACCGACCTTCTGATCCGCAAGTCCTAGGCTCTGTGGTTTAACCCACAGTGCCACCCGCGTCCCTTGAAATACCGTTTAGGACCACCTAATTTAAGATGAAATGTATCCTTGCTCTTCAAAGTAGCAGATAAAATTGCAGATCTCTACCTATTGATGGCAGCTGCCTAAGCCTGATTGCCCCCCCACTCAGCATTCTTCTCTGGTAAAAGGCTCCCTTGAAATGCTTACCAGTAGTATGAAGCACTGTGGCAGGGCACTCCTAGACTAAATATTACAGCCTGTTAAGAACATCAGTGAAATTCACCAAGGGTGCAGGATATGGACATAAGAAGGAACTGAAGTGGCAGAAATCTCCCAACAAACCTGGAGGAAGCCTTCCATCTGGTGAAACAGTTCAGAGTCCCGCCGAATATTATCCTTAAGAGACTTTGTTTTGACTGAGAGTGAATGGAGCTCTGCTTCTATATTTTCAAGAGATATTCTGCAAGGAAAGAGTTGTAATTGAAAGCAATTTTAGAGAGAAGAGCTACCCACCAATAAGTGCTGACTACCTAACTAATTAAAAACACACACATGACAGCAAGTGTTATAACACAACGAGGTGAACAAACTGGACCTGCCAGTTTAGCAAATCTTCCCACAGTAGAAGATATGACCTAATAATTTCTCCTCCCATTATTTTCAGTGATCAAGGTTTTATGCCAAAGCAATTTCATCAAGAAGTTTCAGTAATGGACTCTGACCAAAGGGCAAAATATTTCCCCAGACTACCTGTCACTACAGTGGTACCTCGCAAGACAAATGCCTCGCAAGACAAAAAACTCGCTAGACGAAGGGTTTTTTGTTTTTTGAGCTGCTTCGCAAGACGATTTTCCCTATGGGCTTGCTTCGCAAGACGGAAACGTCTTGCAAGTTTGTTTCCTTTTTCTTAACACCGTTAATACAGTTGCGACTTGACTTCAAGGAGCAACTCGTGGTAGCCTTTTTTGAGGTTTTTAAAGACTTCGGTGATTTGTGAAGCTTTTCCAAAACTTTCCCGACACCGTGCGTCGCAAGACGAAAAAAATCGCGAGACGGCAAAACTCGCGGAACGAATTAATTTCGTCTTGCAAGGCACCACTGTAAATTAAAAGAGCCTAGGATTCCCGAGTCACAGATCTTGGGCACCCAAGGAGTCGTAACAGCGGTGGAACATCTGCAATGTTACAACTCCTGTTCTGTGCAGCCCTGTCCATTCTTGGTACATCATCACAGAAACTTAACTAAGTTTTAAGGCAGGGGCTGAGTGCACAATGTTTTTTTTCTTAATCCAGAATTTGCTTCCATTTTCACCTTAGATTAGAATCCCAACCCTATTTAGCAGCAAGCTTCTTGTTTTGATGGGTAATTTTGGATATACAGAGTGGTTTTTTAGTACTGTGTAACAGACCAATACAGCTACTGTTCTGATAGGCAAGTGGAAGTTAATTCTTTTCTAACATTAGCGTTTTTTGCACACACATGGCAGAAGCATACCAATATGCTCTCAAACAGCTTGACTGGTGGGGTAGGGTAGGAGTGTTTTCCCCCCCAACCGGAGAAAAATTAAAAGACGGGAACAAAACGTTAATCAAATAGAGTATTGCTCCTTGTTGTAAACCTACACAGAAAATGAGAAAACACTTTAAGAAGCCAGGAAAAATAAGGAAGGAATTCTAATGGGATGGAAGAATGTGACAGCTTAGTAGGCATGGTTGCATGTGGCCTCTGGGGTCACAGGTTGCCTATCAGGTGCTTTAAGAAGCTCTAGTCACTTGTCTCATCACCCCCGTAACAGAGTTCCCCATCTGGTGATGAGAGAAGAAAAGGAACGGAAAACATGTATGTTTTCTTAACCACATTATAACTCACTATCAATTAAAAAGAGAACCAATTGTTGTTCTCAGTTCATTAGTTCCCTGCAAATTGATATCAGCTCTCAGTTTTAAAAAAATAAACCACTGCACTATTTCTGCTCAACCTTACATAACTTGATTCTGAAGTTTGGTTTTCTGCTTGCAGGATTTTTAAAGGATTTGTCACCAAACCACAGGGATAATTCTTCCCCAAGAGAGTTACCCTACCTAGGTCAGTTGAGGAAAGTTGTTAAATCACCAAATAATCCCCTGTAATACCAATACTTAACTCTAATCAGTTGTTCTATCAACAAAATTATGTGGAGACCAATAACCTTGAACGAGTTAGCAGTCCTTCTGAAAAGCCCTTAAAGATAAACTCAGAAAACCTCTAAACATGAAGGCATGCTTCAGGCATCGTTCTATCCACAGTGAAAATGAAACCACAGAGCCTATAGTAAACACTTGTTAAGATCTCAGTTTTCAAGCCAAAACTTTGTGCATGTATTGAAGTGCTTCACAAAGAGAAAAGTTCCCAGTCAACGTTCTCAGCTTTCTTGCTTACCTGGCTGCCTCTTGAACGTGCTGTAGTTTGTCTGAAAAGGCTAGAAGACCTCTATCCTTCTTTTGGGCTTCCTAAAACAAACAAGATGACCCCATAAAATTCCACTCCCATGCTGAAACAGTACATAAACTTAGAGGTCTTTTTGGAAGTGCAGCTGAAGAGGTTTCTGTTTTAAACCTGCTGTGTTTGTTTTAGAAGACTCTCTTTTAGAAGGCTAGGAAGGATCTAATTAAACAAGGTAAAAAAGACATTTTCTATTTTAGAGAGCCTGAGAATTAGTAATCCTTCAGTGAATTCAACCCAGGTGCACTAAGGAGAGCTATTAGGCAAAAGCAGTGTACTAATGCCATGTATGCAATCTAATACAATATTTCCTGCTTAATCTCCACCTAATATCCCCTCTTTTCTCTGCCCCCCTCCCCTGGCGCCTTCAGATTAGCTGTTAAACCTATTTGCACAGGGATATTCACAAAGTCACAGAAACTAATGCTAAGACTTAGAACAAACTAGGCAAAGATTAACTATAATCACCATCAAGGTTAAACTAATTGCAAATTGACAATTATATACATGTAAGGAAAAGAAATAAGAGGGCATTGCCCTCCTCTTAAATCTTATGAGAATCGCACACACCCTGAAGTATTATCAGCATGTAATCCATCAGATCTGGTAGCTTCTTCACAAACAACAGTTTAAGATTGGCATAGCTAGGTAGACAGGACAATCTAGAATTGGGAATTTTAAATACAATACCCAGAAAGTGCTTGTTCCAAGACTTTTAACTGCATGCTTACTCTGCACATTTTAGGATCGCAATAATAAATTAATGAAACCCGCGAAGAGCTTAACAATAACAATTAAAATTAAATGTTGCTCTTAAATTATGTGGCATGCATCCCCCCCCCCCCGCCTATCAATCACCTCCCCCTGCTGCTTAGATTTCTGCAGCCTGCTATCTTGGAAATGATTGTTATTTACATACCAAAGCAACAAAATGAAGCAGATTCATCCCAGGCTTGTTTGCTTTTGTATCTGCCAACTTGAGTAATGAGGATAGCTTAAAGCCAACTGCATTGCCAGCATATCCTCCCTAAGGAGTGGAGAGGGGAGGGGGTGATGGAAAAGACAGACAGAAGAGGTACAAGATGTCAATCTGCAATACTGTAAATGCTGACACTCTCCCCCAATCCCCCGAATTGAAGCTTGTCCACTTACTGCATTCATAATATTCCCAGCCTGAAGGACCAAGTGCAATATGGAATGTAACTCTTCACAGCACATTAGCTCTGCAAAAACAACAACAACATAAGGTTCTGAATCCATGGGCTGTTTTCAAATGGCATCCAAGAAAGATTTTGTTGCTCCAGAAAAATTGCAGTCAAACCAGGCATTATTAATTTTTTTGGAGGGCGATTAAAGGAAAGTTCCCAAGCAAGGCAAGGGAAAAGCCAAAGCCCTACTGCCAAGCCTCAAGCTGACTGGCACACTGAGTATTTTGGAACCAACTCTGCAAAGAGTCTGACCAGATTGCCTGTTCACTTAACAGTGATGTACAAACCAGCACTACAGCCTGATAAGGTGCTTGACATTATTTATGGAATAGTTAAGTCAGCAGAGCATGAGACTCTTAATCTCAAGGTCGTGGGTTCGAGACCCATGTTGGGTGGGCAAAAGATTACAGCATTGCAGGGGTTTGGGCTAGATGGCTCACATGGTCTCTTCCAGCTCTACAGTTCTATGATTCTATTCCTAACTGTTAAATGTTTTCAGTCACTCGCTTACCAATAAAAGAAGGGCAAGTAATCTGAGAAATCTGAAGAGGCAAAATATACAAGCAGTTTTGTCTATTGAGTATCACCAAGGCTGTCAGGCAAGGGCCAACTAACCTGTAACCCTCCAAATGTTGCTGGACTACAACTCCCATCAGCCCCAACTAGCATGGTCAACAGTCAGGGAGCATGAGAGATGTAGTCCAACATCATCTTGGGGAGTCACATTTCTTTCAATATACTGATTAACCTAGTGTGCTGCATTGGAAGCCAACAAATCATTGTCAGCCTACAAGCACTTTTTATTCCTCAACTTATTAATTTGCACATTTCTGAAAGAGGCCACTGTTATTCTTGTTCAATAGATGTGACCTAAAGGCCAAAGGTTTTCCTGTAACCAATGCTTATGTACCCAGGCCACAATTAAATTCATACATTATAAGGAGTATGTGGGAGGAAGCAAGAAAATGAAACAGGAACTTAGAATGGTCTGTTTGAGTAAACGCTGCAGTTTCTGGGTCAGTTCATGAACTGCAAAATGCTAATTTGGATGTATGAAGTGTTTAAACAAAGCTACAAATATAGTATGATTTATTTTTCTTAGATCCCACCCTTCCTCTTGGGAGAGCCTAGGAAAGTTAACCATCATAATAAACACTACAAAATAGTTTTTTAAAAAACCACAATTAAACCACTGACCAGCAAGAAATAAAATGTATCAGAAATAGTACTGGATGAATCCCAAGCCGGAATTAAGATTGCCGGAAGAAATATCAACAACCTCAGATATGCAGATGACACAACCTTGATGGCAGAAAGTGAGGAGGAATTAAAGAACCTTTTAATGAGGGTGAAAGAGGAGAGCGCAAAATATGGTCTGAAGCTCAACATCGAAAAAACTAAGATCATGGCCACTGGTCCCATCACCTCCTGGCAAATAGAAGGGGAAGAAATGGAGGCAGTGAGAGTTTTTACTTTCTTGGGCTCCATGATCACTGCAGATGGTGACAGCAGTCATGAAATTAAAAGACACCTTCTTCTTGGAAGAAAAGCAATGACGAACCTAGACAACATCTTAAAAAGCAGAGACATCACCTTGCTGACAAAGGTCTGCATAGCTAAAGCTATGGTTTTCCCAGTAGTGATGTATGGAAGTTAGAGTTGGACCATAAAGAAGGCTGATTGCCAAAGAACTGGTGCTTTTGAATTATGGTGCTGGAGGAGACTCTTGAGAGTCCCATGGACTACAAGAAGATCAAACCTATCCATTCTGATGGAAATCAGCCCTGAGTGCTCACTGGAAGGACAGATCCTGAATCTGAGGCTCCAATACTTTGGTCACATCATGAGAAGAGAAGTCTTCCTGGAAAAGACCCTGGTGCTGGGAAAGACTGAGGGCACAAGGAGAAGGGGACGACAGAGGACGAGATGGTTGGACAGTGTTCTCGAAGCTACCAGCATGAGTTTGACCAAACTGCGGGAGGCAGTGGAAGACAGGGGTGCCTGGCATGCTCTGTTCCATGGGGTCACGAAGAGTTGGACACGACTAAATGACTAAACAACAACAACAAACACCAGAATAATTAACCTATATGCAATTCTTAACGTATTGAAATAGTGTACATTTTCTATGTACAATCAAGTCCTTGCTGATGCTTCCCTCCTCATTTTCAAGCGCTTACCATAAAGCCATTACCCCTTAATGCCAGAACACTTCTCTGTGCACTTGGCAAGTGGGTAGCGATCCATGACCTTATAGCTCTTAAAAGCAGATTCAAGCCTGAGTGCGCACACCTGCCAACCTGAAATGGTGATGAGAAATGCAGTGTAGGGACTGGAGTAATGGTAAGGAGAACTTCTCAAGGCTTTATTGGCTTCAGTCATATAGGATACTAACCTATGGTTTATTTTAACTGTGGTTTGCAGTACAAACCAGGATCAGTCTTGTAGATGAGACGTAACCGTGGCTTGTTTTGCCTAATTGTAACTGATCTGTAGCCAGGTGGGCATCTAGGGCAGGGCATGAAAATGAACCAGGGTTATGCCAGGAATGCAAGATCAGGTGTGATGAGAAACCATGGTTAAATACAAGCTGAAATTTGTAAACCAACATCAAACCATGGTCTTTGATTTGATCACAACCTGATTCAAGGTGGATCACAATGACAGCATTACAACCATAGAAATATAAAGTGGAAAAAAATGGACATGTGTTTTGGCTGTATGAGGGGTCCCAGCTGAAAATTACCAGAATGGATGCCACTACTCCACAAATGAGAAAATACTGCAAGATATTTCATATACAGGAAAGGAGTATCATCAGTACAAACAAGTGGGAAAATGACTTCAATAATGTGGCCTTGTGATCAAAGTTAAGAATTTTGAGACACATATCAGACTGATAACACACACGCACCTTTGTGGAATGTGTCAGAGCTGGCTAGCTTCCTTTAAATAGCTAATAGGTACCTGAAATTCCAGATCTCATCTCTCTAGTTAAGTTGATTAACCTGCTAAGAAAAACAAGTGCCTAATGCATGCTGCAGCATGTTTAATTACCCTTTGTAGCCATTCTTATAATTGTCATGTCTTTCTGAAGAGAAGTACAAGATGGGGAGAATTCTTTTTTTAACACCATGGCTTCGAGTCGCAGTGAATAGCTGAAAAACAAACAAATTAAGATTTAGAACTGGTATACAAGTGAGAGAGAATTTATAGTGAATAGAAAAGGGCTTAGCGTTTCCTTACTTTGGCACCTGGATTAGTAGGTACATAAAAGAATCTGCTTGACACAGTTTTGATAGGTCTCCACTGAAATCCTTTAATTTCTTTACCTAGGAATGGGGGAGAGAGAGAGAGACAAGAGGTTGATAAGAATCAAACTGGTCACTGCTCAAACCAATGTTAAAGAATGAACTGAGATTTAAGAGCTCACCATGATTTTAAAAATTGCTTTTGGTGCTAGGACTAGATCTTATGGCAGATAGCTACAACAAAATGCAATGCCCATGCATATATTACCAAGTAACATCGGGTTTGCCATTGTCCTTTAAGTTTCTCTTCCCCAGATTCACCTGTCTGTTATTGCAGGATCAGGATATCTTAGCACAACATTCATTTTCTGCCACTAACATTCATTGGGGAGAGAGATAGGACACTGGGCTGCTGTTTCCAGCAAGGATCTTTTGTCTGCTGTAAAATCTAGTTCAAGCCCAAGACACTTTGTTTAATACAAACATTTAGAGGTGGGGCTGGGTTTTTAGTTACTGTTTCTTGCTTTCTTTTTGGCAAAGCTTGATAGCATACATCTAGGAAGTATGCCACCATGCCTGAAATGTATTTACTAAAACAAGCTTACACTTTCTTTTGCCCCCACATTTATTTATTGAAATGTTTTTATACTAGCTTTCATAGCAAGGCACTTCACCAGGCATAGGCAAACTTGGCCCTCCAGATGTTTTGGGACTACAACTCCCATCATCCCTAGCTAACGGGACCAGTGGTCAGGGATGATGGGAGTTGTAGTCCCAAAACATCTGGAGGGCCGAGTTTGCCTAGGCCTGCACTTCATAAAGGAAAGGCAGGACAAAGGCTTCCCAGGACCCACACTGTTGCCAACTGATGACAGGAACTTTGCAGAGTCCCTCTCCCCACAGGCCAACTGCTGAGCTGTGGTGCAGCATTTGCTCCTTAAAAAATGGAAAAATGGAATTGTGAGTTATGAGCCCCTGAGCTGCTGTGTGCTCAGGCAGGGTGTATGTGTAGCAAGTAGTCCTTGTCTGGAAACTGTATCACAGCAAACCTTCCCAGCTGCTCCTACATAGCTCCTGGTATGTCTGCAGGACTGAACTGTGTCCGATAAACCTGCTCTTCTTTCAACCGTACTTTTTTGAAAATGTAATTGTCAAACAAGCCAGACTCTAGAAAAATGACCTAGTTCTCTCTGTGGTTAGAACTAACAAGGGGGCAAAGAGTTGTTCAACTGTTTATTTGTTTGTAAGAGTATTTTTAAGCCATCAGCTCAAAACAAATCTCATGGCAATGTACAATAAAAAAAATTAAAACAATAATAAAATAATAAAATACAGAACAAACGAACAACACTGAATCCAGTTAATTATCTAGAAAACCTGGGCAAAACCAACGTTTTCAGCAGGTAATGAAATATAAAAATGATAGGAGCCTGGTACATCCCCCCCCCCCCATTTAACTGTCACTCACACACGCCTCTGTTTCAAACATGGGCTCGATTCAGACTTTGCCTGAATGCAAAATATTGCTTTGGGGCAGCAGAAAGCATCAATGAATAAGTGCATTGCTAGGAAAAGCAGAGATTTCCACAAGCATTAAATGTGTTCATTTGACTGCTTATCATTGAATTGTTTTGTCTGACAGGTATCAGGCATGCAGAGGACCACGAGATCAATCTCCATGTTGTCACAAAACTGGCATAAGGCAAACACACCTGGCAGTTAATAGTACTGAGCGCTACAAGACAGCACGAGACAGCCTGCCAACACATTACCGTGGAAATTATCAAAAACAAGTTGTGTCTCATTTCTCCCTCCCTCCCTCCCTCCCTTTCTCCTTTAGGGGGACAATTTCACACATTCTTGGCCTTTACTCAGACAAGGATATGGTATCTACATTACTTTTGGAAAACGTGAGCCTACATACTTTACAATTTGTGGGTAGATTAATAGAACATGAAGAGGAAAATAGTTTACTTAAAAAAATTAAAATCAAACTTTTACATACTTCTAAACTTGCAACACCTAAAGCAAACCTGTAAGAATTTTAAAAACCTCTTAAAAACGTTAATAATTGCTTTGCTGCAAAGATAATTGAAGCACTCCTACTTAGTATGCAAATTAATGATCGTAATATCTGTTATGTATTTGTTTAGTGCTCCTTGAATCCTTCATAGACACTGGTTGTGGAAGCTGTGGGTGTACAAATGGCTTCAGTACTCATAAGGTACTTTAAAAAAAGGCACCCACGCTGAAGAGAAGGGTAGGCAAAATGCAAATGCAACGTTAACTGGCTATGCTTTATCAGGGCAGGCATATTTCATAAGGCGTGAAGTTAATAGGCTTGTTTAGGCAGAAATGGAGGTGGACAGCTTCTATCATCCCATCGTACCCTCACCCTTTTGCACACCTGGTTCTGATTTCTAAAACTAGAAGTGAGAAACATGGCAAGAAGCTGCACCCCTTACTGTATGGATCCATAAACTAAATCCCAGATTTGTAAGGGGACAAGGGGGCGGGGTGGAGATACATTGGTGTGATTAGGTATTGCGAAGGCAAAAGCATTCTGCACATGTTCAAAGACCCTCTGTATTGTACACATTCAAAAACTGAGCCCCAATGTTTGTTTTTAGATCTGGGATGTGCCCATGAGCTACTTAAACAAACCCTACCTATATCCAAATGTTTTAAAACAGGCATGGCCAAACTTGGCCCTCCAGATGTTTTGGGACTACAATTCCCAACATCCCCTGACCACTGGTCCTGTTAGCTAGGGATGGTGGGAGTTGTATTCCCAAAACAGCTGGAGGGCGGAGTTTGACCAAGCCTGTTTTAAAACTTGGAGAACATTGGAGCAAAGTTTCCCTTTGTTCAATTAGCATTATTTTTTGTAGACTCAAATGTCTGGCTCCCTCACAAAGTCAGTAACACAGTGATGTCGCTCACATGGGTTGTGTGGATTCCTGCCATTTCCCCCTCCACTGAGACTATGAACATTGGTATGGAAACAGATTATGCAAATACAGTGGTACCTCGGGTTAAGTACTTAATTCGTTCCAGAGGTCCCTACTGAAACTGTTCTTAACCTGAAGCACCACTTTAGCTAATGGGGCCTCCTGCTGCCGCCGCACCACCAGAGCATGATTTCTGTTCTCATCCTGAAGCAAAGTTCTTAACCTGAAGCACTATTTCTGGGTTAGCGGAGTCTGTAACCTGAAGCGTATGTAACCCAAGGTACCACTGTATCCAAATGCAGAGCAGAATCTATCTGGTGGCAATCTATAAAACAAGGGTGGTTTATGAACGGGGTTTTTGAAAATATGCAATGTCCACCACCCATTTAAGAGACTGGAACTCTTCCAAAGAGATGAATGGAACCCATTACCTTCGTATAAGAATTATGAGTTGGACATCACATATATTATCAGTTGTCAGCCTGGGAGGTGGGCAGCAACTGAATGAAAAAGAATGAAGCAAGTCCTACCTATATAATTTCTGCATACAGTAAGATCTTGTTACAGGGAAGGTATTTCTATGCTATTAAGTACAGATTTGGCCCAAAAACAGTTTTGCACATTCAGGATTTGGTGTTATTTTGAGTATACAACAATGCAACTTGTGTGAATATTTCATAACCCCCCCCCCCCCGAAAAAATGTTACAAAGTAAATGATGTATTATTTAACACAACACAAGCCACTTGCCACTTCTCTATCTTCATGCTTGATTTCTATTTTTCTTTTCCCCAACCTATTTGCATTTCAGTTTTTGTACATCTTTTTAAAAGACAACCCAACGATTGGAACATTGCTTAAGCACTTTGCTCCAAATGTCACAAGCCTCTGACAAATAAGAAATATGAACTTTCTAGCTGAGCAGGTACAATAAGGAATAACTGCTCGAGAGAAAAACTTCAGTAGCCTATTGCTTCCTAATGAGCCATTTGCTACTGATGGATAGATAGATACTTTGGCAGGGAATACTATGCAAAGGAAATATTTCAAGGGCTGGGACCTGTAAACAGGGTGTTACATTGTTCAACTCTGAATCAATGAAAGTTGAATTCTTTAACAATGTAAACTAAGCGAAACGGTGTAAACAAGAGTCCATAAATTTAGTCACCATGGAAACTGTCCGTCCTTCCTCTGGCAATCATCCCTGCCCTCATCTTCAACTTCCTGAGCTTCAAAAGGCCCTGCCTCTTTCCTGAACCTAAGCTTGTAGGGGGAAGTTTCCCAGTCTCCATGCTGCATTTTATAGAAACATTCTGAGCAGCTCCAAAGCACAGCGTGAAGTCAGAGATGAGACTCTACTCCTATCCTGAGCCCTTCTGTCTTCTGAGAACTTAGGAAAGGGGCACAACATTTGTGGACTTCTGTATGTGTTCAGGGAGCTATGCAAGAAGATCCTGTAGCATGACTGCTGCTGCCTTCTGAACTCTGTTTACTTTCTGAACTCGTAATAAAAGCCAGAATGTTTTTTTATTATACACCCAGTAGCAAATACAATGGCTAAAGAATTGTAGCACACAACTGATACTGATTTTTCTTTATTAGTAACTTTGTAGTAATGTAACATTTTTATATGTAACTGTGTATTTCTGTAATATTTTGTTTTAGTTATCTGTTGTTGTTTCTATTTTCTGCACACCGCTTAAGATATATATTTAAAATATATTAAGCTGTACAGAGATTAAATAATCAACAACAACAACAAATTTCCACTCTTCCTTCCCTAAAAAAGAAGAAGGAAAAGAATTGTAGCACACAGTGCACTGGGTATATGGGTAGTTAAAATGCTGCGTTAAGTGCAACAGTTACAGGTAGGTAGTCATGCTGGTCTGCCGTAGTCGAAACAAAACAAAACAATAAAAAAATTCCTTCCAGTAGCACCTTGGAGACCAACTTAGTTAGTTATTGGTATGAGCTTTCGTGTGAAGAAGTGTGCATGCACATGAAAGCTCATACCAATAACTAGGTTGGTCTCTAAGGTGCTATTGGAAGGAATTTTTTTATTGTTTTGTTTTATTTTATTTATTTCGTTTTGTTTTAAAGTGCAACAATAGTTGGGGATTAACATGCTAGCTTCTTAGCTTGCTCAGATCTTCAAGCTAACACTTCAATAAAGAGCTAGCTTGCAACCCAGCAAAATGTTGCAAAGTGTGACTATTTTAATTACTTCTGCACCGTAGCAGTAAAACTGTGCAAGTTGAAGCATGTTGATGTTGAGTTCTACCAAAAGCATCCATGATATGGCATACACTTGAACACAACCCTAATTGCAATACTACTATTCCCTCACTTCCTTTGGCTTTGCACACCACCCTCTCTTCTTTCCCGGGCCATCTGTGTAAAGTCATCTAATCCGGCAGCTCTTCGTCTTTAACAATGCTTACTGTCACTTTTCTCATTCCTTGGAACTCACGTGCTCATGGAATCAGCTATACTTGCCTTAGAAGACTCCCAAGGCTACCCTTGACATTCCACACTTTTCAGACCCAGAACTTTGTGTGTGTTTGCTCACACATGTGCACATACATGTTTCTCCCTTCTCTTGCATCTGAGACTGAATGCAGAAGGCATTGCCCACCTTCCCTCCCCCCCCCAAAAAAAAACCCCAAACACATACACACATCCTATTCCTTTGGAACCACCATTAGAGAAACCTATATTTCCCTTTGTTCCTAAATATGCAACTTTTGCTATGTCTTCATTTTTGTTCCTTCCTTCTCTTCTTATACACAAGCTGGAGGAGGAGACGTCTTACAACTTATGGTTCCTCCCCCCCCCCCAATATATCTAAAAGAAGTCATTTCCCCCTGTTTGTATTTACTGTTGGGACACTCCTTCATGACTGGGTCATTCTGGGCCTCAACACTGGTCTCTGCTAAAGCCACCTTTCCCTTTAGTGATAACACCTGCAAGCCAGTTTATATATTCAGGGAAGTATATGACATAATCCTTCATATGAAAAGAGATTCTGTATGAAGGTTACAAGGAGCAATTCCACATGAACATTCTGTGGTAGTCCTGGATGTCAGAGTTGGTTTTCCATGAAATACTCAATATCTACAAACTTCTGTTCTTATAGTTACATGGACTTTTTTACTCTCCAGTCCCCAACAATCTATTTATTTTCTCTCTCTTTTTGTTAGCACATAGAACACCTTCTCTCAACCATACTGCTCTTATGCCTGGAACAACTTCTCTATTACTGCGCTTCAAATTTCCATTCTTCCTTTTAGTTCCTCCACACAATCCAGTTTCCCCCCAGAAAGATTTTCCTGGCCTATTCTGTTACTGGCTATTGCCTTCCTACTCCTTAGTGTTGTCTTTTCTTGTCCATCAGCACTGTTTCATCACTTATACAATCCTTCCACTAAGCACGACTGAATACGTAACAAAAAATGTTTTCAAAAAAATGCTCAAGAGCACAACAGGAAAGGAGTAATTAAGATCCCTAATGTATACTGATGGTTCCATAACACCACCTTTACAAGATATAGCTTTAGCATCCTCCTAAACAACATTTGCTCAAATTTAACATTGCTTTAAGGCTGCTGTAATGTCAGGTTTTGTGACATTAGTCAGCAAGTCACAGGATAAGCATTATATTTTTGGTTTAATCCTGACCTGAGTTCAGCAGAGTTCCACCACTGCTGAAGAAAGGGGGCAGGGTGAAATATTTATTTATTTATTTATTTAGCGCCCCTCCTATTCTCCACAGCCACCAGTGCTCCCTGAAAAACTGCCCCTGGGAATTTTGGGGACCCCCTAGAACATTGTTTGAGGTGGTACTTGGGCTGCAGATGGAATAAGAAACTTTTGCGGGATCTTAGTTCCCAGAACCAATGGAAGAAACCCTTCCATCCATACAGGATCAAGTCTGGATCTGACACACTATCTTGGCCAGTTAGAATACCCCCCCCCAAAAGACATATCTTTCTCATCTTCAAGAACATGTAGCTAATAGTCCCTGTTCAATTTACATAAGTTTTTCAACACAATCCTCCTCTTACCTCTTCTGTTTCTGGCAATAACTTGATGAGTTCACGTAGTATCTCAGAACCATAGAGATCACTTCTTCCTGAGTGGAGATCTTCAATTATGGATTCAACTGATCTTGGTGGGGAAATATAAGAAAGACATACAGTTTGATCTAGGAAGTTTGCATTTCCATAAGATAGTACATTAGATTCCTTGCATGTTCAAGAACACAACCAAGCTGTTTTTGCTTCATATGCTATGACAGCTTCATTGCTATACAACTTTCAGTGGCCATGCATGGTATTCATATGTGTCCTCATTGCAGGTTCCACTGAAATGAATAGAACTGTCTAGAACAATAATGCATTAATGCCAATGCAACCCACAATTCTTACTCTTTGCCTTTTTCACACATAAAATAAATGACTTTAGAAAAATAAAACATTAATCTTCAAACTATAATGGGTTTGAATCCTTGAAGAGAAACACTGAGCTCAACTGAAAATGAAGTATCTAACTATGGACTGCTCAACTTTACAGTACATGTATAAGGAAAATACAGTACAAGTAAAGTTTAATCATCTGTACCCCGTTTTTTAGTTAGATTGGGCTTGTAGCTATATTACTTATGGGGAGGTGTTTCTCATTTTCTACCATATTTTTATCACCATGTCTGACAGTTGCAATAGTCATGTAACATCTTACTTTTTAAACTGCTTAAGAAAGATCCCAATATTCATACTTCTTTTGGCATCCAAAATATTAATCTGAAAAAAAGAGAGTGATGCATTAAAAGGCTTGTTCAAACAGAATGTTTTAATAATGCTGGATTACGTTGCTTACATTTCCTGGCATGGAAAAGCAGAAGAAAGTTCTATCCTATAGCAAATGCAAGGATAATTCTTCTGTGATATGCAGATAATCCCAAATACTGTGTAAACATTCATACACCATGAAAGAAGTTGCCATTAGAGCCGACTATCTGTAAACCAGAAATTACTTCTCTTTTTTTCCTATACAAACTTTACAATGCATGTATCCAGCACAATACTGTTAACAGTTCATACTGTTACACATCAAACATCATCACCTCTACAAAATGAAGCTGACTTTAAGTACTGCTGCCTTAGAACATAAATAATACACTTTAAGCTTTTTTAAAATAGCATTGCATCTTTATGGTGCTATTTGTTTAATATCCATCTGACAAAAAACAAATATAGATTGGATCCACGGTTTTCACATTCATGCTAACTAAAATTCATTTTACCTTAGCACTAATACTATAATACTATAATTACTATATCAGCTCCTGCAAACGACCCTGAGTTGTAGCCCAGTCAGGGGCTAGCCAACATTGCTGTGCATAGTTGCACATGCACAAATGAATAATAAGAAACAAAGGTGAAAATGTTGCCCAGAGCCTGTCCTACACTCGAGTAGGACCCTGGGGGGGGGGAGATATACAATACAAATGAAACCTGAAGACTATCCTAACCCTCTAAAGTTTTCTTGACTCCTTTTGATATACCTGCCTACCCATTTGAATCTGTGGCTAGTCTTGAAATGCTAAAAGCCCAAATAAGTATGTGGCTTCCATTTTGCACACTCCAGACACAGTACTTCACCACATTCCACACTGGAATCTAAAAAAGCCAGAAACAATTACCTGGAATGATGCCACCTTATGTTATTAGGTAAAAATGTTACATTGGTAACTAGGCTTTCATTGCTGCTATTAACCCCCATGCAGTTCATTAGCAGCAGAAAACTGTTTTATGACAACTATCACCTCTAGGCCAGCAAAGGCAGATACGCAAAAGCATAATGTCTTTGTACAAGAATAGCTCCATCATACACAGTGACTAGTCTAGCAGCCCTCAGTTAAATTCCTGTTAGGATAGCATAGCATACCACACTTGCTAATATAAAACTAAAAATATACCGTATTGTTCAATTCCCTGAAGCAGGGGTGAAAATGTGAATTGTGGTTTTTGTGCGGTAGTACTCAAATCCCCGCGATGGGGTGAGCTCCCATTGCTTGGTCCCTGGTCCTGCCAACCTAGCAGTTCAAAAGCACGAAGTGCAAGTAGATAAATAGGTACCGCTCCGGCGGGAAGGTAAACAGCATTTCCATGCGCTGCTCTGGTTCGCCACAAGCGGCTTGGTCATGCTGGCCACATGACACGGAAGCTGTACACCGGCTCCCTCAGCCAATAAAGCAAGATGAGCACCGCAACCCCAGAGTCATCCGCGACTAGACCTAATGGTCAGGGGTCACTTTACCTTTACTCACAAATACAGTTGTTTGACTCATGCAAAGTCAGAGTTATCAGTTAGTCATTCCAATGCTATAATGTTGACTGATAACAGAAGTGACATCAGAATTCTCCTCCAAACGACTCTATGGTCTGAAAAGTAGTTACAAGGCTAAGTTGCATTGTTTCTGACTCTTAGTAAGCAGTGACAATAGCCAAGATCCATTGATCCCTGGGCATGTACCTCCAGATGGTGGAGATGTCAGGCACTATCCTGGCACCCAGGCATCTTCACTTAGTTGCAAGTGGGCAACAGTCGGGTACAAAATGCACCCGGCACCTTGCTAATTTTGAACACCATAACTATTGATAACAAGACCCTAAGTTTCCTGATAAATTACTGTTGGTGTTTATCTGAGAATGTACAAACATTACAAAAGTCCCACTTGTTACAATATGCTGTTTATAACTAAAACATGAATACTAAGTTTTATTTTATTTTAATTAGATGTTTCTAGTGCAAGTCCAGTCTTATATAAAGAACAACCCCTTCTGAATATTTGCCAAAGCAAGGAGTACATGATTAAGTGAAAACGTATGCATATAGTACGGCCTGAACTGTCATTACAGGAGCTGTATCTGCTATCTAATCTGTTCTCAAATGTTTTCCTGAATGTACTTTCATTGACCCCTAGAACAGCAATTTCATTGGCTAACTGGTAAACCCATATTTAGATGCAAGGGAATCCTTTATAATTTTTATAAGATGTGTTAAAAGATACCAGATCACTATGTTAAAGGGAGGGGCAAACATAAGCCCCCAGGGGGGTCATATCATACTATCAATTTTGAAGTTACCACATGAAATAGATAAAAGTACACCATCTCCTTGGGTGGGTACTAACTTGAGGCATATTCTCTCTTTTGCAAGCATCTACCTATCAGACCCTCTTAGTGAGCTGTGCATTCAGATATTGAAGAGGATGCAACAGGCAAGGTGAAAAGAGCTCTCTGTTCAGCAAGCATTACTTTTTCCACACTCTACCAACAAATTTCTCCCTTTTGCTTACTGATTCATGCAACATGCTTTCTTGAACACTTGCCCTCAGATGTTTCAAGCAAGTACTGTATTTAGCAGGAAGCCTCAGGAACTAATAAGCACCCACCCTTTGGAAGTGCTCAAAAATCCAGGAAGACAAGCAAGGACAAAAGTTAAAACCTGTTAAAGTGTTGCTCAGCACATGGCAATTATCATCTGTGCTTTTACATGTAAATGCCACATTTTTATCACTCCTAAATCCTGTTTGGCATTCCTGACAACCATCACCTCATTCTGGGGCTTGGCTCTGCTCTTACTTAAAAGGCATGCCAGCATATTTCCACATTTTCATTACTCTACAGTCCTGAGACTTGAGCATCTTTGCAACCTCATGCCTCCTGACCTGAAGTCATATATAAAGTTTAGTTATACAGATGACCAAGATTAAGCACTTGATATAAACTAAAATTACACTCAGTGCAATGTTGATAGCTCATTTCTATTAAAGATGTTAAACAGATTGTAACTTGATTCAACCTGAAAGTGAATACACTAGTTCTTTCCCTTCCTTTGAAGCCAAACTTGCAAGACACGTGCATTGGACTGAAAGCTCAAGCTACAATTTTCATCATGTTTCTCAGTCTTGAAACAGAGCTCAAAGGCTCTTTCTTCATCATCATCTTTTATCTGAGGTGTTCGATTTCCATTCTTTTTGGATAACCAGCTGCTCATAGATTTATTAAGCGTCATATCTCCTGATATTCTTCAAGAGTCATTAAGTGAATCCCACTTTTATCCCATATTTTATGAATGTACGAGAGACAGGGCAGTCTAATAACTGAGTTATTTGAATGTAGAAAAAAGTGACTTTTGAAGGAAGGATCTATAGACAGAAAACCAGATTCTGCTATTTTAAGCTCAAACATCTCTAGTCTACATAGATTTTTCAATTCAGCATAAAAGTTATGTATTCTTCTAGATAGGAAAAATCTGGAATTATAATTTACCCCAACACACATTAATCTTTTAAAGTCTCTTAAGTTTGTCATCTGCACAAGAGAAACACAGTGGTACCTCTAGTTACAAACTTAATTCGTTCTGGAGGTCCGTTCTTAACCTGAAACTGTTCTTAAGTAGAGGCGAGCTTTCGCTAATGGGGCCTCTTGCTGCCGCTGTGCCGCCAGCACATGATTTCCGTTCTCATCCTGGGGCAAAGTTCTCAGCTCGAGGTAACTCTTCGAGGTTAGTGGAGTTTGTAACCTGAAGCATTTGTAACCTGAGGTGTTTGTAACTCAAGGTACCACTGCATTTTGAAATGAAATTCCAAGATGTCTTCTCTTCCAATCATCTCCCCTTCCCCAACCCTTTTGACCAATATCCTTCTTCCTCACTAGCAATGTAAAGTAATATCCACATTCAGCACTACACTACACTCCATTCATTAGGACAGTGTGTGTGTATATGTACATATACACATACACAGGGTGTATATGTATGTATACACCTATATTCTACTTATATTTGAAGAGCACTCAGTTTTCCTCATCTGCATGGGAATAATTTACTATTATACTCTTGTTGAGTAAAAACTTCCCATTTCTTTCACCTGGCACAAGATGATAGTCCAATAATTGTCATTTGGCAATTCACTTTTAAACTGCTTTTTCCACAATTTGAAAAAGTAGATTTCACAGCACTTCGACCCTTGCATGCCTGTTTTGGATTCATCTTTATGAACAAGTCTGAAATCAAACAAAAACCCTCTAGAGCAGGGGTAGTCAACCTTTTTATACCTACCGCCCACTAATGCATCTTTCTTGATGGTAAAATTCCCTTACCACCCACCAGAGCTCAATGAAAGAAGGATTCGGCTTGTGCCGTAGAACCCCCTACCGCCCACCTAGAATCCTGAAATGCCCACTAGTGGGTGGTAGGGACCAGGTTGATAACCCCAGCTCTAGAGCCATAGATAAAAATCACAACACAGATAAAGAAATAATATTGGGGCATCAACAAAGACTTGTATAATCCTTTCTCAATGGGGTCACTATTCTTTTGGGCCCCATGATCACATCTGGAATTTTGAAAAGGTGTCATAGCACCTCAGTCCCTCTGGTTCATTCTTCCCCCTCTCCCTCCCTTGTCACTTGTCCAAAACAGAAATACACAATATGTGGTTGTGTGTGCACACATTCTTCAATTTCCACGAGATATGGATAAAAATCAGATGCAGCGGAATTAAATTGGATTGTCTTGAATTTGTGTGATTTCTCCAAAACACCAGCAAAATAAAGTTTATGCTGGTAGGCTGCAGAGTAAAAAATAATAATCAGATCCAGTGCTTGCCACAAAGACATCAATCCAAGGCACAGATCCACATGGATCTTCATGATTTTCACATAGGCTGACAAGAAAACCCATCACCAAATCACAGAACTCATATACTGGGTGGCCTACTGTTTAATAGGTGGAATCACTTGTAAAAATTATGAGGGATTATGTCGAGATATGCCTCAGATCCATGTTTTTTCATCACGGCAACACTGGAAAGCAGGCATAGTTTGCCTATGCCTGCTGTAAAGCATTCAGTCATTTGTGGTTCAGCTGTTCAACTGCTCTCTAGGGGCCTGTTCTCAGGATCGTAATAGTGGGAATCAAAAGCTTCCGATCAATTTCTGCTGCTTTCCAGTCACACTGAACCAGGCATACACATGCCTGCGCCACATGCTGAAGACAGCATGGAATGACGTTTAGTTTACCATCATAATTGTATACCAGTGTCTGGAAGTTGGTATGCCTACGATGCATCCTAATTAAATATGTGATCCCCCTCCAAACCACATGTTTAATCAGGGTTTCAAACTTTATTTGAACATGTAGTTGGGGAGGGGGGTAGAAGCATGCCCAATTGCCCAACTGCCCCTCCTGCTATGACAGCCCCAGATCACTCCAGGTGGCCTCAACCCAGGGCATTCAAGAGACTGCCTCAGCCTGCTCCATGGCAAATCCTGGATCAATCCAGTTTGGCCCGATTCGGGATTAGTCCGGAGCCCTAGTATTAATGGTACACCTGTCTTTACCCCAGCCTCTGTCTGCACTCATACAAATCCATAGTTTGGTTAAATATTACAGATACACAGTGATGGGCAAGCTAAACTGTGCCATGGGTCAACTTTGCATCCTTTGCCATAGAACAACCTGGTCTTCACTGCAGATTTTTACTTGGCAGGGGTTTAATCTAACCCAACAGTTTCACGCAAAATATTTAAATTCCTTCAGATCATCACATTTTGCTTACGTGCAGTATGTTTTCTGGTCTAAACCACTGAGCCTCTTGGGCTTGCCAACTGGAAGGTCGGCAGTTCACATCTGCACAACTAGATGAGCTCCTGTTGCTCTGTCCCAGCTTCTGTCAAGCTAGCAGTTCAAAAGCACACTATTGCAAGCATATAAATAGGTACTGCTGTGGCGGGAAGGTAAAATGGCATTTCTGTGCACTCCGGCTTCCGTCATGGTGTTCCGTTGCACCAGAAGTGGTTTAGTCATGCTGGCCACATGACCCAGAAAGCTGTCTGTGGACAAACGCTGGCTCCCTTGGCCTGAAAGTGAGATGAGCTCCACACCCCATAGTCGCCTTTGACTGGATGTAACCATCCAGGGGTCATTTACGTTTACCTTTTATGTATATATTGCTTTTCCATGGCAATGAAATAACTTGTTTTGAGACCTCAAACTATTTTCTGTGTGACAACACCATTAAACATTTATAGAACCACTGTGGAATAAAGTGGTTTGAGGTCAGCTATTAAAATCAACAAAAAAACTACAGGTAGCAACCTCTCTGCAGGAGGTGGACAAGAACTTGAAGTAACTTTTCAAATGTACACACAGCTATGATTAACACACTTAAGTATATACACCCACTTTGCTACCCTCCCTTTCAGTCTTACCAAATATGTGTATGTGTTTAGTCATAGTATACAAACTCCTTTACCAACTTGTAACAATCTGTAGTCAGACAGAAAGATGCTTCCAAGCAGATTTTTCTAAATGTGCTCCTAGAATTATCAGGTGGTTCTTGTTTAGTTCTATATGCATGAACTTGTCTTTTCTGCGAATTTCTACCAGAGACTGCATCATTATTTTCTTCTAATTGTGCTTGCACACTATCTTAGACATTTTTCCCAAACCACATGATGACGTCCCCACACAGACACGCAACCTAGCAAAACCTAACATTAGCAGTTTTCCAAAAGTCTGTCTAGATTGCATTTTCAACACAAAAGTAATGCTAAGAGGCAAAAGCTTCAAAAGGCACAGCCCAAACATATTAGCATATTATAAAAAGAGAACGATCAGTTTATAGAACATACACTCATGAATGATAAATAAGCAGCGGAACTGCTTATGATATACACAAGGTATCAAATTATTTTTTTCGAGAACACATAATTTGATAAAATATTTACACAAGGATATTTCCACAAAAATGCAGTGTTGTTTTATGGATTTAGTCTTCCTTATACATTTGTAATAATCTCCCATAAGTTATTTTAGAGGCATTTGCCACGAGATAAAAGTTAAATCGGTTTTAGTTTTTCAAGAAGAGCTAACATGTTCCTATCATGTGATGCTTTTCAGTAAACATGCTTAGGATTGCAAGTCCACGGAGCTCAAAGGAGCTGACTCACTAATGTGTGTGCTTAGGATTGCAACCCTAACGCCCGAACACAGTTTAGGATGCATGGCAGCAAATGTGCTGCCTACCAACTCTTCTGGCTACAATCCAAACAACTAACTTTATGAGGGTAATGGCACCATGCACCATTTTTATACAGCATTTCCTGAAAAGAAAGCCACTTCTGACACAAATATTTCTTTGCTGATGGAAGCCCTCCATGCATGCAGTGCCCAACCTCCAGGTTTTAGACTGCTTTTACTTCTTTCCACTGTACATAGCTAGTGGCCCAACCTCCTTATCCCTTTAATATTCACCAGCTCATTAGTACAGATCAAATAATAATAATAATAATAATAATAATAATAATAATAATAATAATAATAATAATTTTTTATTTATAGCCCGCCCTTCCCAGTTCAGAAAACTGGGCTCAAATTCAAATTCAAAACACTTAATTGATGCAACAATAAACAGCATAAAATGCAATATAAAATGTGAATAACTATAAATTCAGAATTCAAAAATCAATTTAGGGGGGAAAACCATCCAATAAACATTAGATGATCACCAGGGCTAGCTGGCTAAATTAGTCCTATTTGGGCCAGCGAGGAGACCAGGGGAGAATTAGCTGTGAGATCCCAGAGCAGGTAATCTTCATAAAAAGGGGAGGGGGAGGGAAGGAAGGGGAATGAAAGATCAGGCTAAGTTCAAATTGAAAGCCAGGTGGAATAGCTTTGTTTTACAGGCCCTGCAGAAGGAAGTTAAATCCTGCAGGGCCCTTGTTTCATGGGGCAGAGCATTCCACCAGGTCGGAGCCATCACTGAGAAGGCCCTGGCCCTGGTGGAGGATAATCTGACTTCCTTAGTGTGCATTCACTAAGCAACCTCAATTTTCCTGAATGAAGAAATGAATTATGTGCAAACAGATCTAACAAGTAGCCAAGACAAAGACCTTAAGCACACCAGAAACATGTGTGCCCATACTGACTCAGGAAGGTTCGTTGCTCCAGGTACTAGGGTCACCTCCACTGCCTCAAAGTCAGAAGAAAAGAAGTGAGCTGCAGACTACAGAGTCATGCATTAAGAAAAATACCACCACTCTCACATATTCTGTGTCAAACAATGCAAATGCCACGCGCAAAATAATGCAATAAAACAAACCTGCTTTAGTTTATCTGTTTTACACTGCCTCAAATTAAAAAAATTAAATGAATCAAGATGGGTAAAGCACCCCTTCCCAGCAGAGAAACTAACTATAGACTGGTGCTGGAATCTTACTTCATCACTAGTGACAAGATTATATCCTCCACTGCACCTGAGACAGCAGGATAGTGTGGGGGTTTTTTGGTAGGAGGGGCGGGCAGGACAGACCAAGTTGCAAAAAAAGAGTCTCCACCCACCAACAGACAGGAATAGCTAGGGGGGAGACTTTGGAGAAACAGCCAGGGGAGCTTCCTGCAATACCACCATTCCAACATGTGCCGCCTGAGGTGTCACTTCACTATGCCCAATGGTAGGGCCACTCTTGATTTACTGGGTGCTATCATAGATCCATTACAAGCCTCTACCTCCCACCTTCAGCTCTGGCAGCTGGGATGAAGAGGTGGAGGCATGAGGGCTCCTAAACACGAGTCAGGCATAGAGGCAGAACCAGCTTCTGCCTCTCCCTTCCAGCTCTGAGCACCTGTTTGCACAGAGGCACAGCAAAACAGTTCACCTCTCCCTTCCGATGCTGGAAGCTTGGAGCTCGAATGGTGGAGGCACCAAGGAACAAAGAACCTCAGTGCACTCCAGCTCTGAACTTTTGGGACTTTGAGGAGCAGGAGCTGCATTTCAGGCAAGCCTCTACCCGGTAAAGAGAGTGTGTTCTGGTAACAAAGCATAGAGTCCACTCAAGCTCTAACAAATAAAAAACTAGTGGGAATTCTGGACAGCACAAGTTCTGAGACACTGTCCAAGTTTTTCATGAGAGATAGGGGCTTGCCCTTTTCATGAGAGCAGATGTATCTGAACCACACACTAATATACAAAGTCCCAACGATCCTTAAATACTTCAGGCAATGTCAAATTACAAATACATTAACCCCATCTCATTGCATCTTGATCTACAGACACCTTCAACCATCAATTTTGAGCGACACACAAATTTAGGCTCTAGCTACAGGTAAAGAGTAGTGTGCAGATTTAATAAACAAACATTTTTCCCGATAGGAATAAGGCTACAGCACAAGAACAGTCGGCAAGGGAAACGAAGGCAAGAAGTTCCATAGCAACTTCTTCCAACACATAAGGTTTTCTTTAGCGAAGAGGAAGTACGCTCACACTTACCTCTTGTTTAGTATCTTTAAAGGACCTCCTTAAAGTTTTGGTTTTGGAACCTCGGGGTGGCGTCTCTTCTTGCTGGCCAAAGAACTCCTCCATTGTCTTTGTGTCAATCTGATAATTCTGTTTAGCACCAATAGTCCAGATATTGTTTTTGCCACGGACTTGTTCTTCAGGTATAGTTTTCCAGAAGAAGCTTCGTAGTCTCTTTTTCTTGCTCTGGTGGCCATGCCCATTTACCAGCTGTGGCAGTGGAGGTCTGCTCAGTGCTAGAGGTGGAGGGGGTGGAGGAGGTGGCACCACTTCTAGTGAAGAAAATCCAGCTTCTGCGGGGGGACATGGTAGAGGTGGTGGCGGTGGTGGTGCTGGAGGCAGTTGTTCTTCTGGTTCTGTCGTATCTCCAATCATTAATCCAGCTTCAACTGAAATAGCTCCATTTTCTTTGTCATTGACCAAAGAGACACAATTCATAACGTGCATTTTACAGCCTCTCTCTCTATGAGAGAGAGAGACTTACTTCCTCAGATGTGCATGGAGCAGCAAACACACAGCGGCAACTTATTATCTGCACACCAGAACTGTTAATTTACCATCAGCGATGGGGAATGCAGGAAATCAGTCATTTCTCAGAAACCTGCAACAAAATAATAGCAGAGAGAAACAAAATTAGACTGGATATGCTGAGTAGCATGGTTGAAGCATCAATTTGTAGGCTGTGTGCAAATAGGATGACCAATCCAGACACACCAATTAGTAGCCCCACCCTATGGCTCTTGGGCTCTAGGAGACACCTCAGTGCCATGTTTGTAAACAACAGAGGCAAGGACCATTGCTTTAAACCTTCATGCCCAAGGCTTGTTAGCCTAGTCTTTGAGTGTACATACTATGATCCAAAGGAGGAGGTCATGCACATGAGAGATGTCCATGATTTTACTGAAGTAGTTCCATTCCTAATGGGTCAATGTGCTGTTGAAACACCAAAGGACCTTGCCTCTTTGGCAGTAAAATTGAGCAATGAAATCAAGACCCTACAAATGAAGGCGGCACCTTAATGAAGGAGACAGCCATGACAATCCACAGGGATACTCAAAGAGGTTTATTATGCAACCAGTGTTAGGACATTGTTACTTATTTTTCAGAAACATAGGGAACTACCTTACACTGAATCAGACCATTGGTCCATCTAGTTCAGTACTGTCTACAGCAGGCACCCCCAAACTTGGCCCTCCAGATGTTTTGGGACTACAACTCCCACCATCCCTAGCTAACAGGACCAGTGGTCAGGGATGATGGGAATTGTAGTCCCAAAACATCTGGAGGGCTGAGTGTGGGGGTGCCTGGTCTACACTGACTGGCAACTGCTCTCCAGAGTTTCCGGCAGGGATGCTCTTCCAGCCCTACCTGGAGATGTCAGAGATTGCACCAGGGACCTCTTGCATTCAAGGCAGATGCTCTACCACTGAGCTAACATGGGATGTTAATTACATATAGAGCTTCGCAAAAGGACAAGTATTATTCATTCCATTAACTGAGTAAATATAAAATTTATTTTAGCCTAGGCCTCGGCCCAGTATACCTGAAGGAGTGTCTCCACCCCCATCGCTCAGCCCAGACACTGAGGTCCAGCTTCGAGGGCTTTCTGGCGGTTCCCTCACTGCAAGAAGCAAAGTTGCAGGGAACCAGGCAGAGGGCCTTCTCGGTAGTGGCGCTTGCCCTGTGGAATGCCCTCCCATCAGATGTCAAGGGAATAAACAACTATCCGACTTTTAGAAGACATCCAAGGCAATCCTGTTTAGGGAAGTTTTTAATGTTTTAAGTTTTATTCTGTTTTTAATGTTCTGTTGAAAGCCACCCAGAGTGGCTGGGGAAACCCAGCCATATGGGCGGGGTAGAAATAATTTATTATTCTTCCTCCTCTTCTTCTTCTTACTGTATTGCTATAGCCTGTACTTCAAAAATTAAGACAGATCTCCATTTACCTAATGAGTGAAAATTTGATACTGTCTAACACTTTTATTTCGTATTTCCACTTGAAATGCAGCTTCCTTGTTTTAAATGCAACACAAAGGTAATCCGAACGCTTAACAGCAACTTTTATGATAACTAGATCTGCACTAGCTTAATGAAAAAAATATTGAGGTAGTCTTCTCAAACTCATCATACCAACACTTAAAACCTTGTTATAACTGCATTAAAAACAAAAAGTTAATTGTAGACCTTGGACTCATCACTTCATCATCACTGCTTATCATTTACATTTCTTTCATATCATTAATATCACGAGTATGGATGCCAAGCTACAGTAGGAAGGCATGCTTTACATATTGCATAGTACTATCTAACATTGTTATCCTTAAGCATGCAAGACTCTCCACAAAAGCTTGCCATGGGAACTTGATGACTAATAATAATAGAACAATGCGCCAAACATTTATTTAATTGCATTGGAATTGTTTACCAATTTAGTCATTTCACCTTGCTCAGAGTAACATTTCTATGGAACAGCAAGTTTAGAATTATCCTGAACTGAGTGTAGAAGTCAAGGCTTCCTATGAAAGATATGTACCTATAAGAAGCCTCAGTTTTCAAACTCTGAGAAATTAATATGAAATCTTGTGAACTGCCAACTTTCTGGAGTCACGTGTTTACCAACTGTAATCCTCATTTTTAAAATTCAGATTTTAAAGGAGAAGTCTGTACACAGCCATAGTCACACTGACTTTCCGAACCACTGCCCGTAGCAGGACCTGAAACATATATTTAACCAAATGCCATTTTTCCTGCCTTAGAAAATGGTTCTCTATTACAAAACAGATTAAAAAACACCTAATTGTGTAGTGTTTTCATTATAAAGATTAAAACTAGCTATTTAATTAAAATGTAACAAAGTATACAAAGAAAATTATCACACCCCTCTATCACCATGGCAATAAAAGGAAATGCTAATAAACTGTCCAAATGTAACATAGAGATTCTGTACAATGGACTAATTTTTAATTCATTCAAAGTATTTGTATGGCACTTTTCAGAGCCATGCTCTCACAACACAATGTACACAAGATGTACTGTTTAAGACACATCAGAATGGTACACATTGCTATCTATGTGAAAGCTTCCCTGAATCACATAAACCATGTACACTAAGGTGGTTAATTTGTGGTGCTACAGATGTTGCTGGACTACAACTCCCATCATTCCCTACCACTGGGCATGCTAGCTGAGTGCTGGTGGAAGTTGGAGTATCACAATGTCTGGAGGGCCACAGGTTAGCCACCCAATTTGTACCCTTGGGGAAGGGGAGCATTGAAAAGAGAGCCTGCACTATAGTGGGGTCCAGTATACTTCAATTATTCAGAAGAGAGGTCTGTAACTGTGGTGCCTCCACTGAGAAGGCCGCTTCTGTCATGCTAGACAACCTAACCCTTTACTGGTGGGCACAAGAGCATTTAAAATAATAAACTAGTTAGAAATGCCTAGTATATTTTTCATTCTAAATGTAATAGGCAGTTTATTGCAGAAGCCATGGTCTTAATCTTAAAACCCACAAACTAAGAGTATTAACCATTTTGTAAAATTACGTAATATAATTGTTGAAGACCAAATTCTGGATATTGGATGAACCAAGGATCCACAAGAGAGCAGCCCAACAGTCCAACCACCTGTTGGCAAAACTACGTAATGAAATTCAGCAGCACTGGGTTTAAAAAATAATAATTCCATGGACACACTTCAATGCTTAGACTGCTACTGCAAAGTCAGTAAAATAAATGATCCAATGTGGAGAGGAAGATGTGTACCTTAAACTCAACATATGTGCAAAGCTAAGAATTTACATAGGCAAACCTGTATGTCCAGATTGCCTCATACGACTTTAATGGGAACTTTAAAAGCTGGGACAACAACCATATAATTGTACTGCCGTCATCCAGCAAGTAAAGACGGCATTGGAAGCAAATACGTATTTTTAAATTTAGTCTTTTATGGTTTTGAAATCTGAATCATCCTAAAGTGTAAATTCATTCTCTTTTTTAAAAAACAACAACTACTTTATTCTCAGTCTTTACCAATGCTTTGGTGAAACCGTATCTAATTCAAATGATGAAGCAAAAGAATCAGATAAGGAAGAGGGCTTAACCAGGGATGTGGTAAACAGCACAACTGCATTACAGGAACACTACAACATTTGAAAACAGTGAACAGAAAAAGGTGAATGGAAAACCTACAAGAAAACAAATGTAGCAGAATTGGTAGAAAGGAAGCAAAACCAGGCAGTTGCTAAGAACAGAAATTTTAGCAACCAATTACCCTACTTGCATTCCCTAAACGTGTGTAGAGAAACATACAAAAGTTGCTAAATATTTTCATTTTCGTAACATGCAGATGGGATATCAGACACAGTTATGGCAGAAAAAGGACACATATTCTTAATTTCTAAACTGCCTTTCCTCCCATGGGATCCCAGGGTGATTTATAGACAAAACACACATAAAACAACCAGTTCTAAAAACAAGAGTATTAAACTATATCCATCAGCCAAAACAATTTCCATAACACAGCAATAAAAAAAAGACTAACTTTGAGGCTCAATATCGCTATCATTACCCGCAAACCCAAGTGACCAGTTGTGTCTTCAGTGGATACTGGGATGATACTGGGAAGTTGTCACTGAGAAGGACAAACTAGGTTCCACAGAGAAGGAATTCCACTGCTACAGAGAATGCCCTTTCTTGTGTCACCATATAATGGCCAGATAGGTTTCAGATACATCCAATGAACCACGTTTTAAAGATGCGTGAAAGGTACAACTTAAACAAAAAAACCAGGCAAGGAAAACTAACACTGTGGTCAATAGTACTGGACTTGGAACTACACAGAACAGGTTTAAACCTTAGATGAGCATGAGACTTGTTGAATAACCTTAGGACAAGTCACCTAAGAACCTCACTCCTAGCCTCAGTTTTTGAGTTTCATAAAATGGGAGTAGTAATTATCTATATGGCTGTTGTGAGACTAAGTGAACTGAATAAGGGCCCATTCATGCTTGATGCAGCAGGTTTTTGGTGCCATAGTAAGTATTATGGTGTGACACATAACTATGCAGTTGTGGCCATCAGGACATCCAGGTGCATGTCTACTAGATGTTTAGGAACATGCAAGCCATACTTTAGATCATTTCCCCCTGCATATAGCATATAGCAAATGTTTGCTATGACTGTCTCTAAGTGATTGACAATACCACTACAGAGTTTTTCTTGTATGCTTGCTCCTTTCCTTTGAAGAAAGCTATTGGAATAGCTCAGTCAGTAGAGCATCAGACACTTAATCTGAGAGTTGTGGATTCAAGCCCCATGTTGGGCAAAAAATATTTCTGCACTGCAAGGAGTTGGACTAGATGACCCTCGTGGTCCATTCCAACTCTACATTTCTATGATTCTATTGAATGGTGACACTTCTCTCTATTAGTGTCCAATTTTATCATTTAATTTTATCATTAAAGCAAGGGCAAAGCAATTTACGTTAATTTAAAGATGAAAACACAATCTGTAAATCAAGTCTGCTATATGCTAGGTTGCATCTCAGTGGCAGAGTTTACTACACTACACTACACTACACTACACTACACTACACTACACTACACTACACTACACACTACACACATACAATATTTTATTAGAGGGGAAAATGTAAGTTTATCAAAGCAGTTTCTTCCCCTTGATAGTTTGGGGGAAAACATTTTACTATACTGGCACATGGCGCTTCCTTCCACAAGTATGAGCTACTAGGATAAAATACTGAAAACTTAATATATCTTTCCACAGTAGTTAGCAGATTCCTGATTTTAGCTTTTTAAATATGGTTTTTATTGTATAGGTTTTTTGCACTATTGTTCTAACCTAGTCTGATGTTTATGAATAGAGGTATATAAATATTTTTATAATTTTTTTTACAAAACAACAACAACACCACACAACACAACAGTGTTGTTGTGCAAAGATGCACAACAGTTGGCTTTTTTCAGTGTCTAAAGGTACACAGAGCCAAGTTACTAAACTGATGGTAACCAGGAACCAGTTAACAGACCTGAAGTAGGATCCTTATCCTGTAACTTGTTAGATCTAAAAAATCAGCTTCAATACATGATGAAATATGGATTACAAGGTCCAAGAAATGGTTTTGAGGCATACGGTGAAATTAAAACCATGCTGGGCAAAAAAAAGGCATATTAGCAGGGGTTTTACTCAACTGTGCATAACAGACATAGGATAATAAGATCACAAGCAAGTCTTGGAAAAGAAAAAGCTTACAGCAGAAAGAGCACAATTACTATTCTGCATTAGCACAACAATGTAGTTCTTTGTTACAGGAATATTGAAAGATTACTAAAACTTCCTGGGAGTGGGGGAGACAGAATGAAGATGTTGGATTAAAGGTAAATACATCCTGGACAAAGATCATCTATAAGAACAGAGGTTTATTTTGGATTGCTGGGATATTTAAAAAATGAGTTTGATTCTTTAGATTATGCAATAATTATAATGAAATATATCAAGGATTTGCCGGCATGGCAAGTGGCTTCAGAAGCTATTCAAGACACCCACAGAAATGGATATTTTCCCTTATTCTGGCTATTCTCCATGGCTGCAACTCATTTTTTCTTTGCAAGTCACACAGTGTTGGTTTTTTTAATGCAATTCCCAGTCACTGCAAATTTGCATGGGTTTGTGCCCAATTGCTGAAGGGTGCTGGTACTTAACCATCAGCTCTAAAATATGTTTTGAAGAATCACGTTGCTTTTTAAATGAGATTACTGTCATTGTTCCAAGACTGGCTTCTTTGATCTACAACTGATGCATTCAAAAACAGAGCAGGGGTGCTTGACAACACGCTACTTAATTGAGAAAATCCGTAGAGTGGTTAAGAGAAAGACATCTAACTTAGGACATTTTGTTGCAACAGGGAGGACTGAATTGAAGTTACCTTCCACACTAGACCGTCTAGCTTTCAACATGTGCATTAATAAGTAACCACTCTAAATGTATCACACACATACATAACATTCACAGAAGCCCAGTAATCCCAAATTACATCTCATGTGCAAGATAAGAATGAATGCTACAAATTATTCTCTGCTCTGTCCATCAGTAAAGGAAGCAGGTGATGGATGATCTAAAAGGAAGTGATTAATACATTCCTAATACTGCACTGATGTGCAGAATGAATAGATGCAAGAGGTTGAGGAAGGAGATTCCTTTATAGTCAAGAGGAGAAGACACAAAACACGCCTCCTGAGCAGCATCATAGAGTGGCAAAGACGTTGGGAAGTGGCAAGAGAAGCCACTGCTTTGTTTAATAATTCTATTCTACACATCACTTTGATGCAAGTTTTACAAACTGAATTGAAAACTGCCTTCTATGTACATAATTTTATGATAGAATTGTGAAAGAATTCTCTCTGAAGCTCCTCTGCCCCCACAAGAGCTGAGAAACAGCAAGGTGCGAAAGAAGATATCTACATACCATGAGCTTTCAGTGGTTATTTGGGCACCATGCACAATTTGCAGTAAGTTCTTTCTGCAGTATTGCAGCCTTTTTTCTTGGCAAAACTAGAGAATTGCCAGGTTTTTCGAAATGTTAAGTTAAGGTAGTAGTGAAATCACACATGCAAGATATCCACAGATAGGCTTCACCATCTCCCTCACCAAAGACACACCATTCGGACAAGCAGCACGGCAAATGGTAGTGGCTCCCATACATATGGATTTGCTATGATCACACGCCTAACACTATTTCACATGTTACTTTCTTTTTCCTCAGGTATTGTGTGACCACCCTCAGAGGAGAAGACTAGAAGACATAACCTATTCTATTTTAAGATAGACACCAATATAGGTTTTATATAGCTTCTTTGACACATTTACATCTCTGACCCACTCCAGCTTTTTTTGGAATAGGACAGGAATAATAGGATTGTAGAATTGGAAGGGACCTTGAGGATCATCTAGTCCAACCCTCTGCAATGCAGGAATATGCAGTTGCCCCATATGGGGATCGAACCTGCGACCTTGGTGTCATCAGCACCATGCTCTAACCAACTGAGCTGTCCAGTTGTCAAATCCACCTAATGCCAGAATTTTCAAGGAAACCTAGAGTTTATAATAAAAATGAATTTAAGCAGACACAGATGAAAATCTGACTTTGGTATTTCAATTCCAGATTCTGTAGCCAATTTTAGATTTGAGTAGGCTTCTCCTGGTAAAATGTTTCAGAGAACAAAATTTAATATTAAAACAGTACAACCCAATAATTTTGCTTCCAGAACTATATTTGAAGTATCATATTTCAGTTCAATTCAGGTTTGTTACAGGCACGTTTCTTAGTCTTGCTGAAGGTTCGCTTTAGATAAAACACCCAATTTTTGTTTATTGCAGGGTGTGTGTGTGTGTGTGTATACACACACACACACACACACACACACACACAAACATGCACGCACACTGTTGTGTCAGTTGTATCTGCTTTAGGCAAGGGTGTACTTCATTGTGGCACAGCACGGAAACCCAACAATTGGAGAAGGAATTATATGGTTTTATTTTGATGCTCTTGTTTTACCCAAGGTCTACCTTAAGGCAAATTCACCATACAGTCCCCAGCGATTCAGGAAAACGAGACTTATCAAACTACACAGCAGCCTGGAAAACTATTGCTCAATTTGCTTCAGCAGGTGTCTCCTACCCTGTAAGCAAGTACGAGAGTAAAACTGGAGGCTATTGCCACACACTTTGCTGCATGTGGGATAACAGCCTGAACAACCAGTCTGAAAGGAACTGGCGTTTCAATTCCAAGAGGTCTTAGGGTTGGTTCCCATACAACCCAGGTGTTCAGGTTACACAGGTGGGGTGCGGTAGTGAGCCTCACATAGGGCCCTGCTTTACATTAAAGGGTGTGAGTGAGTGCTGGGCAGCCAGGAAGGGGATGTGCATACCCAAGGCTCGCTCTCACAGCGCCATCATACATAGCATATACACACCTGTGTTCTGCACAAAAAAAGATACTCAGAGCTGCTTTGCAATGTAAAAGCTGATGCACAATGGCACAGTTAGGTAATTCTAAACTCTGGAGAGGAAGGGGGCACCTTTCAGTTGGTAACGTGTATCACTTCACACGCTTCAAAACCGTGGTGTGCTAGCTCGTGTGCTAGCTCTGCTATGTTTGGAGAGCCTCTAGGCTCCTCCTCCTCCTCCTTAGTGGGACCAAGGACCTCTGTACTGATGGAACCACACCAGGGGAACTTGAACACCTTGCTGCAAAAGTGACACGCAAGGCTGAGTGGAATCACAGAGTCATAGAATTGTAGAGTTGGAAGGGAACCTGAGGATCATCTAATCCAACCCCCTGAAATGCAGGAATATGCAGCTGGGGATAGAACCTGCAACCTTGGCATTATCAGCACCATACTCTAACCAACTGAGCTATCCATACATTTAAAGCACATGACTTTCCCCAGAGGAACCTGGAAACTGTGGCTTTGGGACACACACGACGGTTTCCTGCATTCTTTGAAGGAAAATATTTGCTTTAAATGTATGTTGTGTGCACAGCAAAGATCCCTTTGAGTACATTATACCAAAAGTGCTAAAGGAAGAAGACAACTGTGCAATGGAATGGTGCTGCTTATAATATGTAAGACCAATTTATACTTTATTATTTCATAGAGACAAGACTAATGGGAGAGAACAGCATTCCAGTCTACATCTAAAGCAAGTAGACCATCACCAGGTCTAGGCAACGAATTACAAATAGTTCATTCGTCTGGATCTGTCTGATAGTAATTAGCACCAGGGATCCATAGACAAATTGGGATTGCTCCAGAAATAAGCTACATTTGCCTTTTCACTATTTGTTTCTATTCTTCCAAACAAATGGGCTACCATTAAAATATCTGTAAAATAAAATAAAAGGTCTACAGCAATATTCAGCTGTATTCAATATAAAGTGAGCATAGGAGGCAGAGATCCTGCTATAAGCAATGAGTGCAGAATAGACTTCAAAATACCTGCTTACATATCAGAACTGTGATGCCTAAAGTTCCACATGTAGAACAGCCTTTCAATCGACTCAGTTCTCCAATGTAACATATCATCATTCATACAAAATTGGTAAAGAGAGCAACTAACCACAGATACTGCAGCAACTACTGTTATGCATTAGCAGGAGCTCACTGAATGGCACTTGAAATCCTACTCATTCCCAAAAAGAAACAAACACAAGCCTGTTTTGCTTAGCATAATAAAAGATATAGCCCAATCCTATACATTTAAACTGGGAACAAAGTCCATGTTATTTCCATGGAAAGGAATCTTTCCATGCAGTGCTAATGCTAATTGTTCCTTGCCAGCAATTCACATAATACCCCATTGCTCAGAAGCAAATCCATTGCTGGCAGTTTTCAGTTTGTCATTACCGAAAACCACAATATTGCACTAACCAGGTGAACATTACTTCTGGTAGCACAACTACTGAAAGCAAAGTGATGTGTGAATGTTATTGGCGATTTTGTTGCTGGCATCTACTGGCAGGCACCTGTAACCTCAGAGCACCCTCTTCTCAAATGTTGCTTTGCAAAATTGAATTTGCAAAGTTGGAGAGAATATCCTCCCCAGAAGCCTATGTACAATTCTCTTTAAAGAGGATACTGAGATATAATGACACACTGGTGTTCAACCTTAAGATACCTTCTGGAATAAAAGAGAGTTCTCTTAAAAGCAACACACTTTGTATAAATCAGACCAAAAGAAATGTTATAGTCCCAGCTCAAGCAATTAACCCAAATGTCCCTCTGGCTAGCAGCACAACATGCAATTTAAGGCTACTGGAGGTTGTAAAAAAGCATGTTTTTGCAACAGAAAAAAAATACACCCCACCCTTAAATATCTGAAAAACAATTTTAATTTCTCTTTTGCCTACTTGCAACCTGCACTTCACAAGCTAAAAGGCACCTCCTCCGTGCTAATAAAAGCAAAAGTGGAGGGGGCATGAACTGGGAAGAATAGAATTGTCTTGTCCACCCAAGACCACCCAAGAGGGGCTGGGCATGAAAATGCGACTACTAGTTGATCATTAAGAAAAAGGTTCACCTACGTTTGCCCCGGTCCTGGTTTGGTTAACAATCGTTGCCTGGATGCAACACTTGAAATTGGAAACTCCATTGTTAGCCAGTGTTTTATAGGGAGTGTGGTGTGATTTAAACAACAAAAAACCGAGACAGACTCTTCTCTCTGCTCCCCCCCCCTTTCAGATGAACGGCAACAAAAGTGTAAAACGCCCCTTCCCTCATCATCACCCTCCCCAACATTATTATTATTATTATTATTATTATTATTATTATTATTATTATTATTAAATTGCTTGTTTTCTTTCAGGGCGGATCCTGGAAGGGGGGGGGGGTTAGAAAGAAAGACAGAACAGGCCAATTAAAAATAACAAGCCCAGCGCCACGAGAGACCAAGTTGGCGGAGGGAGCTCCTCTTCTCTTCAGACGGGGCGAGGCGGCAGCACAGACCAGATTGCCGCCCCCTCGGGAGCCGCGGCGGCGAAGAGACCTCGGCCGCCGCCAGAGCAGCCCAGGCGGCGGACGCCCCGAATCCCCCCGCTGCCCCGTCCCAAGACCTCTGCCTCACGCCGGCTCAGGAGTTCCCACACTAGCTCCTTTCCCCGCGGGCGGCGGCGGCTTCCTCCTCTCCTCATACCCCTTCCTCGACGGGGTGTGAAAGAAAGCTCGCCTCCCCTCGTCCGCCCTCTCCGCAGCCCTATTGTTTTCTCGGCGCGCTCCCGGGGGGGGGGCTGTCCTTTTCGTCGCCCCCCCTCCCCACACGAGCTCCTCAGGCACCTTGCGGCAGCAGCGCCTGGCGGGAGGCGGCGGCTGCTGCTCCTCCAAGGTGGCCTCGGCGCTTTGTAATCAGATCTCGGCCGTTTTCCTCCCCTCACAGCCCGAGGGAAGCGCGCGAGGCTGGCCGGGCGGGGGGAGACAGAGCGGAGGGCGACTCCCCGGGAAAGGACACCCAGCGGCGGCTTCCCACCCTCAACTCTCGCCGCCAGCCGGCCAAGTCCTCTCACGTGCGCCGTCTCGCTCGCTCGCTCGCTCTGCCGGCCTCACCCCGCGCCCAACTTTATGGTTCCCAGGAAAAGAGCAATAAGAGCATCGCGTTTGGCAGCCTTAGGTCAGCCCTGAGGAGATAAGAGGCGGCCGGAATCAAAGGGTCACCAATACGCGGCGCATTTTAAAAGTGTGGAGGGCGGCGGGGGAGAGAGAGAGGTTTCTTCCTTCCCTCTCTATTTCGCTTCCACCTCACACTAATTGGAGCGGGGGAGAAGCAGCTACAGACTTCCAACTTCAGCAGAAAGAAAATGATCTTGCAGCGCCCGGAGAGCCGATGCTGCTGCTGCTGCTGCTGCGCTCCCTCTGCCCTTGCGAGGGCTGCTCAGCCTCCCCTCCCCTTTCACGCTCGCCAGCCCAGTCGCGCAACCCGGCGGGAGGAAAGCCGCACATCGCCTCCCCGGAACGCCAGCAAACATTGCTGCTGCCCTCGAGAAGGACCCAGCAGACCCCGAGCGAGCGAGGAGAAGTCTGGGAAGGAGATTCACCCGGGGGGCGCCGAGGATCCCCGGAGAGCCCGCCTGCCGCCGTCGAATCATAATTACAGGAGCCTCTGCCGGGGCTCAGCGATGAATCGGTCTTAAATGGGCCGTGGGGAGGGGAGGTTTCACGGCTTCTGTTATTCTAGAGGACCACAATAAAAAGCCGGGTCGTCCCTCGTCCAAGGCCCCGTGCCCGGATTTTAATTTCCCCCCGGACACCTACAGATCGGATTACTAGATTGCAGCGCCCAGGATGTCGCGCGGGGCGGGAGAGCTACCAGATCGCAATTTCGAGGAAAGCAGTGGTCCCACGGAAGATGCGCACCGAGGCACCCCTATGAAGCGGAGGGGTGGGCGGCGGGCGTGGGAAGCCCCCGCTTAGCAGCAAGGGGCTCGAGAACCTGTCCCTGGAAAGAGACACTGCCCCCCCCGACCCGTCTACGCGTCGCCTTCCCAGACGGAGCGGCTGCTGCTGCTGCTGCCTCGACTTACCCGGAGCCCCCAGCTGTGCGCGCGCTGCCCTCGGCCACCCGGGGCTCCTTCGCGGACGCCGGACTCGCTCTCGCTGCCTGTCCAACTCTTGCGAAGAGAGAGCTGCTGCGCCGCCGCCGCCTCGCCTGCTCTGCCTCCTCCCTTCGCTCTCACTGCGGCCCGCACCCGGGCGGAGGAGAGAGGCAGCACCGCGCAGGCGCGGCGTTAGGCGGGGCTGTTTCAGGTAACGCCACCAGCCTGTTCTCCGAGTCCGAAAGGCGCAGTCGCTGCTCCTGCTGGTGCTGGGGACACTCAGTCTATATAGGTTCTCTGATTCCTCCTCCCAGCCTCTCGGTTCGACCAGGCTCTCGTGGGAATGAATGGCCAAAGTTGAGAGGGAAGCCGGTGGTGCCCCGGATGCGAGCTGGGCGTTTTATACGGAGAGGACCTCCCATTGAACTCAATGGGGCTCACAGATCCTACACTGGGGAGGAATAGGTCCCCACTCAATGGACCCTTACAGATCCTGATTTGGGAGTGGGGGTCCCATTGAGCTCCATGGGGCTTGCTTCTGAGTAGACCAGACCACGTGTACAAGGGCCACTGAGGCGGGAAAGTACAGGGGGGGAGTTCTGGAGCAAAGCTGGGGTCACAACAGTCTCTATAGGGCAGTGATTGGTAAAGAGAACAGAACAAAAGAAGCAAGGCCCATTGTCTGCACACAAGCAAGCCTTTTTGCTGCTGCATGGCAGAAAAAGGTAAAAGGACCCCTGGACAGCAGCTAGGGCTGTTAGACAGAGTGAAGCAACCACCAATGGTGCCCTGTGCAATGCTACAATTCAGAGCCCCCTGCCTCTTGCACTCCATTCTACAGTATTGTTGTGGCGCACTCTGCAGAGCGGCACCCTGTGCAGCTGAACCAATTGCACTACCCTATAGCCGCCATTTGCGAACACCTTAGATGGCTGCTGGTTGTTGTTGTTTAGTCGTTTAGTCATGTCCGACTCTTCATGATCCCATGGACCAGAGCACGCCAGGCACTCCTGTCTTCCACTGCCTCCCGCAGTTTGGTCAGACTCATGTTTGTAGCTTCGAGAACACTGTCCAACTATCTCGTCCTCTGTTGTCCCCTTCTCCTTGTGCCCTCCATCTTTCCCAACATCAGGGTCTTTTCCAGGGAGTCTTCTCTTCTCCTGAGGTGGCCAAAGTACTGGAGCCTCAGCTTCACGACCTGTCTTTCCAGTGAGCACTCAGGGCTGATTTCCTTCAGAATGGATAGGTTTGATCTTCTTGCAGTCCGTGGGACTCTCAAGAGTCTCCTCCAGCACCATAATTCAAAAGCATCAATTCTTCGGCAATCAGCCTTCTGCTGCTGGTAGGCAGTTACTTTAGTGTTGCACAGGATGTTATTGAAATTTTTGGCCCCAAGGTCTGCCACTGCTGTGTCCCCCCCCCCCCCGCGCCATTAGTCTGTTGCATCAGGTGTGATATGGTAGAGAATGCTATCCCATTGCTAATGTTGAAGTAGGATTCAACTTTCAGACTAATTGGCTTCCGTAGCTAAGAATGTACTCTACATTGGAGAGTAAAATGTCTTGAGCTACACTTCTGAGAGTTTCTGTAAAGTTTTGAAGAGCAATTAGAATGTGACCGACAAAGGATAAGGTGAAGCTACGGTATACCCTGTTCTGCATTTATTCCCTTCACTGCAGTCCTTTTAATGCTGGATTTCACTAATGCAAACCGAAAATGGGATTCAGCACAGATTTACTGGAGAGGAGTCCACTTACATGCTAAAAGTCACTGAGATCCATGTGGGAATCTTTTTTCAGCTGGGTGCTTCATTCCATCTTCTGCAACGTTTCATGGACTGCATCCTAGTGGAGGGCGAGGCCAGAGGGAACAGTGTGTGGAGCAAAGGATTGGATTCTTGGCTTTGTACAGAAAGCCTGCCATCCTAATCCCCCTTATGTAGGAGATAGTCCCACTGAATTCACTCTACGTTCTGTGTAGACAGAGCTAGGGTTTCACTGTGTAAGCTGCAAGCTACAACCGGTCCTAAACCAATGGATTCACATTACAAGAAAAAAGTTTCTGACTAAACATCAGGAAGGACTTTCTGACAGAGCAGTTCAACAGTAGAATGGTCCTCCTTAGAAGGGAATGGACCCTCCTTCCTTACAGGTTTCTACACAGAGTTTGGATGGCCATCTGTCATGGATGCTTTAGCTGAGATTCCTGCATTGCAGGGGGTTGGACAAGATGATCCTCAGAAGTTATGCCCAAAACAGGTACAAGGGGGGGGGCGGTATTTGAAAGGGGATATGAGTGAATCACCTTGTATATAGCTCCACAGGAAAAGAAGCAGAAGGCTAAAATAGGAGGAATTTGAATCTAAAGGAGATGGGTGATGGATGACAAATAAGAAACTTATACCAGGTCTGTGACTGTGGAATATTTTTGTTGTATAATATGAAGCAAACGCAGAGGGATAAAAATGTATTACACAATGTAAAGGAAATTAATTATGTCTGTGGATACCTGGTTGCTTGGTAGTTGAATAACAATTTAAATTGCAATTAGCATGCATTCCTGACATTCCACACTTTGTGCTCAACCAGCCTGACAATTATATGAAAGCAATCCCTTTGAAATCTATAGGCTACTCACATATGAATATGAATATATGTATTATATTGGACCTTGATAGTCAGTGTCAAACTCTCTCCAGGGATTTCCCACTACAGTCATTCCCCGAAGATGCTTATTATCCCATCTCCTGAAGAAACTCTAGGATAGATAATTTCCACAACTTCTGTTCCAGGCTCTAATGCTGCATTTCATTATTATTCCTGATCATTTGATAGTCATACTCAGAGTAAATCCACAGAAAAAATTGACTTTAAGTCTCTTGATTTCAGTATGTCTGATCTGAATCAGATTATATATTTGTATGTATATATATTTATACACACACACACACACACACACACACACATATATATATATATATACAGAGAGAGAGAGCGCGCGCTACTACAACAACCTGAATCCATTCGTATTTCATTATGTGTACCCACCCACTGTCATGAGGTGCCAAGAATGCTTACCCTTCCCTTCCCCCTTGAAAAGTGCTGAAGGAGGAAGTTCAAAGAGCTCACTCTCTTCCACTTCTTCCTTTACCTTCCTTTGCTTCTCAATATGTTCAGGTATGCTCCTGAACATAAAGAAGAGTGACCAAGGGCCTAAGAGAGGAAAACAGAGTGATCTAAGAGGTTGGGTGGTCATACTACTACTACTAATTTATTTTTTGTACCTTGCCCAGCTGACTGGGTTGCTGCAGCCACTCTGGGCGGCTTCCAACAAATATAAAAACATAATAAAATGATCAAACATTAAAACGTCCCTATACAATAGTATGGAGTGAATGAATGAAATGCCACAGGGACACCCACACACCACATTGGATCCAGTTAAACAGAGCCCCTTGAGATGCCGTCATGTTTTCACATTGACTCTTTCCACTATCAAACTGCAATTTAAACACTATGCCATGTGCCACTTCTCACTAATTCTTTTTGACACGGGTGGCGCTGTGGGTTAAACCACAGAGCCTAGGACTTGCTGATCAGAAGGTTGGTGGTTTGAATCCCCATGACGGGGTGAGCTCCCATTGCTCAGTTCCAGCTCCTGCCAACCTAGCAGTTCGAAAGCACGTCAAAGTGCAAGTAGATAAATAGGTACCGCTCTGGCGGGAAGGTAAACGGCGTTTCTGTGCGCTGCTCTGGTTCGCCAGAAGCGTTTTATTTTTATTTTTATTTTGGGCCAGAAGCGTTTTAGTCATGCTGGCCACATGACCTGGAAGCTGTCTGCCGGCTCCCTTGGCCAATAAAGCAAGATAAGTGCCACAACCCCAGAGTCGGTCACGACTGGACCTAATGGTCAGGGGTCCCTTTACCTTTACCTTTTTAACCCTTGCTGAAATCCCCTGCATTTGCTAGAAGAAGAAGAAGAATTTGGATTTGATGTCCCATTTTATCACTACCCAAAGGAGTCTCAAAGTGGCTAACAATCTCCTTTCCCTTCCTCCCCCACAACAAACACTCTGTGAGGTGAGTGGGGCTGAGAGACTTCAAAGAAGTGTGACTGGCCCAAGGTCACCCAGCAGCTGCATGTGGAGGAGCGGAGACACGAACCCGGTTCACCAGATTATGAGTCCACTGCTCTTAACCACTCCACCACACTCCACTCCAAAAGCCTCTGGTTTTAGTACTTTGAATATGTAAAAGATCTTGCACGGTAGCTCACATACACAAGAGAGAGAAAAAGAACTGCGTTTCTCAAGCTGAAGCCACTGCAGCTTCCATTCTTGCTTTCAGTTAAATATTGTTTCCCATTTCATTTTCAAATCCATATCCCTGCAGTGTCAGTAGTGAGGATTCCTAGGTTCAGCAGACCCAGCCTATTTGTGTGGATAGGCAAGGCTGGGACACAAATTAATGCTGGAGGTAGTACCAAAACATGTTACACCGGATTCACAATGGGAGGGGAGCACCTGCTGCCAGGTCCACCTTTATAAACAAAGCACGAATCACGTTTATAAGCAGTCACCCTGATCACAGAATTGTGACTTTGAGAGCCTGCAGTGTGCACTTCCTACACACCTGCCCACAAATAGATGCCTTCCCCCTTTTTAGCTATTTAGGTGGAATTGCCCCTTGGTGCAACGTGAAGGTTGCAGCTCTTATGCATGCAGAAACCCTGCAGTTGCAGCACGCATGCAGAAACCCTGCATGCACATCAAGAGATGTGAACTGGTTTGGGGGCAAGTATTTCACAAAACATTACATTTATGCTGGAAGTATATAGAAAAAATAACACAGGAGAAAATTGGGACAGGCTTAAATAAGGAAAAAATAACTTGGTTTTACAGTGGCATCTCAGTTTGCAAACTTAATCCATTCTGGAAGTCTGTTCTTAAACCGAAAATGTTCTTAAACTGAGGCACGCTTTCCCTAATGATGCCTCCTGCCGCTGGTGCCCTTCCACCGTTCAGATTCCGTTCTTAGACTGAGGTAAAGTTCGCAAACCGGGACACTACTTCCGGTTTTGCGGAGTTCGTAAATGGAATAGTTCGTAAACAGGGCTGTTCTTAAACTGACGTACCACTGTATTGCTTTTATTACCAAACACGAATACAAAAAAATCAGAAAATGAGCGGGACCTGCAACAAAACGTTGCAGAGTGGAGAATTCCTGTACAGGATTCTACCCATGCCTTCTTCACAGATACAGTGGTACCTCAGGTTACATACGCTTCAGTTTACAGACTCCACTAACCCAGAAATAATACCTCGGGTTAAGAACTTTGCTTCAGGATGAGAACAGAAATTGTGCGGCGGTGGCGCAGCGGCAGCGGGAGGCCCCATTAGCTAAAGTGCTGCTTCAGGTTAAGAACAGTTTCAGGTTAAGAATGGACCTCCAGAACGAATTAAGAACTTAACCAGAGGTATCACTGTACTGTATTGCACAGTCTATCTCCCTCAGTTTTTCAGTTCCCCCATTCCCATACAGAGACAGCGTTCCATGGCCACCAAACATCAGGTTGCTCCATGTTTAAGGTTTTCCACTCCTATGCTTTTGTTGCTGTTGTTCTTGTACTTCTAAAATCTTGGGATTCCCCCGAGCCTGCTGACAGTGCCATTTTGCCTGCAGTCAGATATATATGTTTTTCCCCTCTAAGAAAAGATTCTTATCTCTGGGGAGAAAGCACATCTATGACTCTGGAGCATTTAAGATTAAAACTCAAATGTTTTACAGTATTTTAAGAAGCTGATATAAATATAGCTGCCATGGGCAGGGCACATTCGGATCCAACACACCTGGGTAATGTAAAACCACAGCTCTGTCCTCCAGCCTCACCAGGTCACCTTATGCAAATCAGTCGCTCCATCTCAGTTTCACATTTGCAAAACAAGCTGTCAAATTGTTGAGACCATTAATAAGGCAGTTTGCAGATTGAGAAGTATTTAAGAACTGATAATATGCAAAAATTCCTTCCAGTAGCACCTTAGAGAGCAACTAAGTTTGTTATTGGTATGAGCTTTCATGTGCATGCACACTTCTTCAGATGTGAAGATCTATATGCAAATACCTTAATACACATTGGGCCCCAGTACAGAGATGCTCTTCTCTCTTCCCCCCTAAATAAACACACTCAGTGTTGTGCATAGGGAACAGCAGGAGAGGTATAAGCCTTTCTGTAGATGCAGACTTTATTGCCAGTTCAAGTGCAGATAGCCTTCTTTGGCTAAGGCCAGATCCTGGAAGCCAGTCTTGGAAGACAAGCTAGCATTTATAAACCACTTTATATATTTAAAATCTCTAAGCGGTGTGCAATATCAGAACAATATCATTAAAATGTAACAAAATACAACCAAAAGCCAATAGGACAGCAGCATAACAGCAAATAAAACAGGAATTCACTGGGATTCTGATACATAAATCAGGGGTAGAGAAAGCCTGGACCAAGTCTTTACAAGGTACCTGAAACTACCTCACATGGCAGAAGATGTGGAAATTCCATAACACAGGGGCAATAGCAGAAAATGCCCATTTTGGGTCACTACCCTTTAAATATCCTGTAAGGTGAGGTGTCACAAGTAGCGATCATACAGGTTTTCTACAGGAGTGGGCAATCTTTCAGGCAACCTGATCTTGAGTTGTTCAGGACTTAGAACAAGACCTTCCATGTGGCCTGGTAACTATATCACATGACCACTGGATCTGCGGGCACATGCAGCAGAACTGTAGATCCTGTGTACATCTTATCATGAATACTCCTTCCTGAGTTCTCCCAGCCCTAACCCCTAGTATGCAGCAGGACCCTAGACAACAGCCCTCACTAACCTTATTGTCAATTTATCATCATCTTTGGCAAAGGCTGCTATATAGGTTCTTGCATGTGGAATAGACAACATTTATACGCACATCAGAATTAAGAACAGAAGAGCTCTGTTGGATCAGCCAATGGCAATCTAGTCCAGCAGCCTGTTCTCACAGTGGTCAACCAGATGCCCCCTATGGAAAACCCACAAACAGGGCCAGAGCACAGGAGCACGCGTCCCTTCTGTAGTTCCCAGCAACCGGTGCTAACAAAATATGTACTCCCCATGGCTTCAGCAAGACAAGCTTTTTGCCTTCACCCTCCCTGGAACTGGGAGGTATCCCAGACCACAGAAACACATATCTTCAGAAAAGATGAATGAGCCATAATAGCACAGAAGTTTTAGACTGCAAGCTTGAGGACAGGCTCTGTCCTAGGAATGATTTTTGCAAGCCATTTGGGGAGCCTGTTTCGGTTGCCTAGGAGCAAACCCCTTCAAACTCAGTGAAGAAGAGGAGTTTGGATTTGATATCCCGCTTTATCACTACCCTAAGGAGTCTCAAAGCGGCTAACATTCTCCGTTCCCTTCCTCCCCCACAACAAATACTCTGTGAGGTGAGTGGGGTTGAGAGACTTCAGAGAAGTGTGACTAGCCCAAAGTCACCCAGCAGCTGCATGTGGAGGAGCGGAGACGCGAACCCGGTTCACCAGATTACGAGTCCACTGCTCTTAACCACTACAACACACTGGAAGTGAGACTTACTTCCAAGTAGGCATGTATAGGATTGTAGTGTATCACCAACTGCTGTCTTGTGAAGAATCTTGGGCATTAGGAGGTGATACAAGTAGGTTGTTAATGGGAGTATTCATACCTAATGCACGTTTACATCTGCCCTCTTCGCGACTTTTTGTGTGTGTGACTGTATTTGCTTTCTTGAAGACTGCCTTCTCCAGTGTCACACCCTCCTCATGGGACTGCCTGCTTGTAGAGTCGCATTAGGCGTCTTCTCTGTTTCAGCTCTGGATATTGCTTATGAAGCACCTTTTTATTGGTGTCTGCAGGTGCTTGTGAGCTTGTGAATAATCTGACTGTGAGCACTCTGAGAAGTGTTTTCCCCCTGGTTTTAGCTTAATGTATTTTTATTATTTTTACATATTTTCTAAGTGTCTGGGTACTGTTGTTATTATTTATTATTAGTTATATTCCATCTTTAATGAGGCTTATTGTGTGTCGGTAGAAAACTGGGCTACAAGGAAACTGATGTATAGAAAAAGTTGATATGCATGCATTTTTTACCTGTACATCAAAGTAATAAATATTCATTATTTTTTATTATTACATTTACAGTCTGCCTTTCCTCCAAGGAGGTGTAAAATGGTGCACAGGATTTCCATCTCCCCATTTTATCCTTGCCTCATCACAACCTTGTGGGATAGGTTGGGCTAAGAGACAATGATTGACCCAGTGAGTCAATCCTGGCTGAGTGGGCATTTGAACCCATGTCTCCAAGCTCCCCAACGTCTATACCACGCTTGTGTCCTGAACATTACATGGTTCTGTAAATGCTTCTTTCCTTTCTGCAGTGCTCTCTCTTTTTAGAATGAACCATGTAGTTAAACCATCTAACTAGAAGTGTAAACACAGTTCCGAGAACTAGAAGTTTTGTTGGTTTGAGTGTGCATGGATGTCTGCTTACACTAAGTAGAGAGGGTTATTAATGTTGAAGGAGAATGAAGGGAACAACTCAATTTTTGCAAGTATTTTGGTTTCTTCCAGTCACCATCTCTTAGAAAATGAGCCTGTTACTGAATGCCCTTCCCCCAAGTCACTAAATCCTAATAATTTCTGACAAATTCCCAGAGTATCTGGGAGGCCAGGGTATGCTACGGGAGAAGCTTAGACAGTTCACACAGGAGCAGCACATAGTGAGTAGAAGAGAGAAGTCAGCGTTTTGAAACCCAGAAAGAAAAACACAAGCAGTGATGGCAGAGGCTGCTCAAGGTGAAGGCTTGCCATCAGGCTTATGCAAAAACCCTTTAAAAGGAGTTCAGATTCTCACACAAGCATCACCACCTATATATATAAGTAACTCTTAATTATTTTAAACCAGAATGTGCTTCTGTAGGGTTCACACAGCCCTGCTCTGTACTGGCTGGGTTTTTTTGTTTTTTAATGTTACTATCGTTATAGTAAGTCTCCTTAATAATTAACAACTACAGCTAAGGGGGCATCACCTTTGTTGATTTTTACTAGACTCATGTCAATGCTTTGCAATCACTCCCAAGTCAAAGCACAAATCGACCCTGCTGTTAATTGCATGAACTTGTGCTATCTGCGTGATTCCAGGCCAGCATTCCCAATCCAGTGTTTAGTGTCTAGGTTTGCTGGATTTTGTGCATTTACAGAGACACACCATAGAAGCTGAAATCAATGCACCGTAAGCAGAAATGATATTACAACAGCAAAGCATTCTTACTGTCCCGCCAAAAGCAGGGAGAGGGGCCATCCTTATTTACTCTGTCATGCTTTCTGCAAAAAAGGGGGTTCCCTTTATGAGAGGAAATTGTTTCTGACATATTGAGAAAACAACCTAAGGAAAACAATCTAACCAAAGCTAAACACTTACGTCTTACTGCATTAAAATCAATTACCGTAAGTGCTTTAATCGCTCCCATTGTGATCAAATGAAATCTTAAAGCACTTAACAATGGTAGATAATGTATATTTCACAATTAAATCCCACAACTGATATCATTAATTATCCAGACCAAGGACTACCTCCAGATACCTTTCAGGAGTTTGCACAGTAATATAGCACTCAAGAGACCACACTCAAAAATGTAATACACGTTCTAAGAAAATACAAGCTTACGGTTGAGATTAGAGAAAGTAGACCTATTTGTTCACATACTGGAATTGCGTCAGGGATGGTAATTCTAATAATGATTATGTAATTTCTACTAGTCGTCATTATGAATATTCACAGCCCAGAGGAAAATTTCCACTTGGGTTTGTGAGTTTGTGTTATGGGCAGTGGCCAGCTGCCCACACAGTGCACACTTCTTCGTAGGAAACGTTCTGTCCTTCTGCACACTTACGACATTGTCTTTAGAGGGCCAAGCTCTGAGGATGACATATACGCGAAGGCCTCCCTTTATCATTTATGCAGACGGCAAACTCCCACCAACATCAGTAGCTGCAACAAAAATGGTAACTGTATGCCACTCTACCAAGGACAGTTTATTGTTCACAGGTTTAACTGTAATACCAATCCAGCTCAGTCATGAATTACTTAGTAGTTTTGGATAATATGTGCCGTCTGAACCTCAAAATGTGCCTATCTATGCAACAACAGAGAGCATGTCAGTAACCTATTTCAAGAATCATGTGAGGAATTTTGTATTTAACTCCTGCATCTTATTTGGTACATGGGACACTCCTAGTGTATAATGAGTGGTTGTGAAATCCTTCACTCTCTCCTCTTAATTTCCTTAACAATGAGATAAAGAGCACAATCTGAACTCCTGGAGGGAAGTAGTGAGTGATGGGAGTCACTGCGGCATCTGGTGTTCCACCATTTGTGGCAGCCAGAGTAGAAGGTGGGGCGCGAAAAGAATACATTTGCTGCGCCACCTCCAGGCTGGCGCAGCAAACAGGCGTGGCTCAGACGCCTCACAAGATTTGTCAATAGATACGAGCACCTTAGGGTCCAGTGGCTCCTTGGCTAGATCCAAGATCTTGGCTAGATCCTTGGCCATATTCCTTCATTCCAGGGTTATCATACTTCACCCCATAAGTCACATTTTTAATGCCGATTTTTATTTTCAAAAAAGAGGGGTGCAGCTTATGCGGTGGAAACCATTATGTGGTGAAATACAGTAAATGCATAGCTTAGCCTGGTCTCTTAACCCTGCCCTGCAAGCCCCCTACGGAGAAGTAGGCCCATTGCAAGGGGCCTTAGGCGCACACCCCTCTAGAGCAGGCAGTTTACAACTGCTGGGCATATCCACGGGCCGAATCCGCAGGCCACTGGCCAGGACCTTGCCACCACATTTCTCCTCCATCTCCATACTCCTCTCGGGTGAGGCCTCCTCAGCTGCTGCTTTCGCTCCTTGCACGAGGCTGCCTCATCCTCCGTGGGTTGAGGGCCGGCTCAGCCAACAGGCAAGTTCCACAGGTAGGAACAGGAAGAGGCTGGGAAACAGCTGTGCTAAGAGCAATTTCAATTACAAAAGCGGGCAAATGCTGTTAGGCAAAACTAATGTCCCACCGACAAGGCATTTTCACCGCTGCGACTATTACGTGGGGAATGCTCTGGGGACAGCTTTTAGGGGTGGTGGTGCAACTATTATGCAGTGAAATATGGTACATTGTCTACCACTGGTAGTAGCTTCTCCCGTTCATGCATTCAGTGGGTAGAGCAGGGACCTCCACAGTAGGCCACTGCCACTCCAGGTTTGGATTCATTTATCTGTGTTTATTTCCTTTCAGTGGAGAGAAGCCAATGCTCCTAACAAAGTTCAAAAAATTCCTCCACTCCAAAAACACCCACTTCCCTGATCCCATCTTTCTAAGATATCCAAGTCCCTATAGTATCTTACAAACCTTGATTATTATTATTTTTTAAAATCAAAGCACTAAGCATCCTTTGGAACGTTCCATTTTATTGTGTCCACATCAAGTTGGATGTGATCTAGTCCGTGTCTTTGATCTAGTCATAAAGAACTATCCTTACAACTAAGAGCTTAGACACTGCCATGTTTACTAGTGCACCCTTCATAGAAGCACTTAAGCTTGCACTAGAAAAGTGGTGGAATCTAGTGCATTTATAGTGGGATTGCATTGTGCCTTACTGTTCATAGTCATAGAACTAAAAAGTAAGAAGGAACTCCAAGGGTCATCTAGTCCAACTCCCTGAGACAAAAGTGATCCTGATTTCTATTTCAGTTACTACTGATCTATGCTTCTGACACCAGTATGGCAGTATGACAACCTGCAGCACCGGAAAAAAAATGTAGATTGCATAATACAAAGTACCCCATTCAATTTACACCTATTTGTGTATGTAGATTATTTTGCAAAAGATTTTATGATTTTCCTTGTGTGATGATTTCAAATTCTTCAGTGCAGAATTTGAAATTCTTTGATAAATATTTCATGACCTGTACCTCCAGACAATTTCTCAAACTGATATACAGAAATTCACCATGTCACACAGCGCCATAAGAAGTGAGAAATGCAAATAGAGAAGGAAAACGACAGTGACAAGTAAAAACAGAACTCTAGGAACAAACTCAGGGTTTCTGTGAAGTCAGTTATTATCAAACTGAGCACAAAAGATGTAAACTTGGCCAATAGTTGCTTTGTGAAAATGCCAGATAAATTTTAAAGGAGGAAGTTTGAAAGCTCAAGGCAGCACCCAGCCTCCGTTTAGCTGTTTTACTGCATGGAGATGTCACACGCGAAGTTGAAACTTATGAAGGATTCCAACAGCACAGCCTAGGGCTGGAGGAAAGTATAAAATGATAAATGGGGCTAGGTACTGAAAAAAGAAAGAACTGTCATAGGAAAGACTGAAGAATTAGGGGGAGACAACTAAATCTACCCAGCTGACACACAAGTTTTGCTATGCTTGCTATATTGTCATCTTGAGAGTTACCCATTTCACATTACCAGAGCTGTGGCCATGAGGATGTAAGCAGGGAAGAGACAGTTTAGAAAGTTTTTGTTTATATGTCAAGCAAATTTCTAGCCAACTAGTACAAAAGCCAGGATGATTGTTAACTTAGCTGTCAAAATTTAAAAACATTATAATACATGAAAACACATGAATACCACTTCTATTCAGAGGATTTGTGGTTTTTGGGTACCACAGACTCACCTTGTCTACCCTGATAGGTTTTTGTCGCATCTCCAACGTTCCAGCTGTAAGTCCAAACAAGACAAAGCAACAGAACATGCTGTTTGAAGGAATGTGAACAAAGGGGGTGAAGAAGAGTACATTTCTGCTATAGCCCTGCTTCCTCAAGAACATTTGCTTCCCTTCCTAGCAATGGAGGAAAAAAGCCATTGGAGGGGGAAAGTTCCAGTCGGAAAGGCAGCTAATCATATCTTGTTTGCAGGGCTATGGCTAATAAAAGTATCCCCAAGGCTTAGCTGGAAGAAAAAGAAAGTTTGTGCAAATGTTAATCCACAAATCCCATGAAATAAAGGAAACAGACTGCAGCAAACACCTTTAGTATGAAAACAAAGTTAACAATGGAGGCACATTCTGAGGAATGGTAACTTGGTAAAGTTATTGCAAGAGAAAAAAATCCAATTGCAAAAAGTCATTGAACAGACAAGAATGTAATAAGGAATGATTTAAAATGTACTTGATACACACATTACATTAAGACTTAAACTAAACCATTTAAAGAAGCAACTGAATCATTTCAACATATAATACATAATTGTACAATCCATATAAACTGTGTTAAGTTATTTTTACTTCATTTATATAAACACAAAAAGCAGTGGATAATGTGCAATTGAGGATGCTCCATAACAGTGAATTTTAAAAGGCTATAAGAGAACAGAAATGTATGTTTAATAAAGGTTACACTATTGATTGAGAAAAGAAACAATCAGTCATATTAGTCATGTGACATGGTCTGCCGTTCAACAGAAGCACACACAACCCAGACTGGCCTCAGACTGTCTCTTTAAAAAGTCATCAATCCAAAGAGGGTTTCTTACAGATTATGTACACTGGGTACAAAGTGTGTTGCAAAAGGCACTTCTGAATTTAAGGCAAGTAAAGGTATTTTTTTTAATAGACATTTAAATATTAAAGAAGTAGGGCTATGGTCTGCTTCTCCAACAGTTCATCTTTACAATGCTAAAATGTGTTTTCAAAGCTTCAGACCAAGAGGGCAATTCTATATTTAGTGTTTCTGAACCACAAAATTGAATGATCCAACATTTTTTTAAAAAAGCTATTTGCTGCAATTCCACGTATCAGCCAGCCACTGATATTTTGTGGATGTTGCTTGAAGGCCTTCCTTATATTATTACTCTGTAAAACATTTATTCTTTTAACACATTTACATGAAAAAAGAATCTTTAGAGAAGCTTAATACATTTATATAAAATATCTGATGTTGATACAAACCATGAGCATCTCCCTCTGAAAAAATTCCCATCTAGCCACCACAATTACCGGAGATCACGAACATCTTTGTCAGTGCAAATCTCTATTTCCCTACTACAGAAAACCATCCACCCTCAAATACAAAAAAGATCTGTTTCTGAAATGGCAAGTTACATTTGGTTACATCCATCCACCCTCCCAAACTATTATAGTAATTATTATCAAGGGGGAAATTAAAGCTGCTTGTGCAAGTATCATTACAAACAGTCCTCCTTATACAAATTCATTGATTCTCATTAGGTGTACAATATTCTTGGTTGATCAAGGGATCTTCATGCTGTGGTCCTATTGCTGATCTTCAAGCCAGGATGGAGCATCTACTCCAGGCGTTTTCAATTTGATATGGAATAGTTTAAGAGTCTGTTCAAGCTGTTTTTGATTCCCCGCAAAGTATGCTGCAATGGCATTGTGGAACAGAACAAGCTGATTGTGCAATACTTTCACCTGTGGACAAGGATAAAGTTAAAGATGAAAAGGCATGTAATTGAATATTGAAGATGATCAGAGGTTAACCCCAAGGTGTTCCAGTTTTAAGAACAAACAGTTTCCCAACATTCTTCACAGTTAAAAAGCTGTGCAGATGTGGAATCAGTAGCTGTTGATATGAGAGGAAAACAAGAGTGCAGTGTATGGAGGCAAAGAGAGTACCCAAAAATTTTGGAGCTTCAGAGTTTAAAAAATCCTAAATTCTTAAGCCACAGCACACCCTGGATTATGTCAAGTATATTCCAACAAGCTACCATCATCAGGAGGTAGGCCAAACATTCTACACCTGCAGACATTCTTCAAAATGACAACAGCACAAAGCACATAATTCAAATGATGCTACACATAGATGAGTGGTTTTTAATTATAAATAACAAAAAAGGGGAACGGACTGCCACTTTCTTCACAGGACATTGCTGAAAAACACTTCAGCCAATATTCCAATCTAAGTGTCCAGGAGGGACAATGGTCACCATTCAGGTGAAAACAGTAAGAATGAATTTCTATCAGATATGTCCAGAAGAGCAGAACAAATGCTGCAGATGACTGAATGGATGGAAACCCCTGAAGGAGACTAGTAAAATAAAAGTTGTGGACTCCTATAAGAGAGGCGTCTGCTTCATCTTTTCACATACATACTCAATTTTGATCCGTGGATATTCTTAAAATTTAGCAGTACTATCATCCTTTTCTGTTATTATTTCACCTCTGCAAAATTGACTTTTGTTTCCTCCAGAACTACCTCCCTCCCTCTCTCTCTCTCTCTCTCTCTCTCCCCCCCACACACACATCTTCTAGCTTAGGACAAAAACTTCCATGAATCTGATCCACAACTTATGCCATAATAAATTTGTTAGTTTTTGAAGTGTTACAAGTCTTTTTTTAGTTTTGCTACAACAGATAAACATGACTATCCCTCCAGAACAGGCATAGGCAAACTTGTCCCTCCAGATGTTTTGGGACTACAACTCCCATCATCCCTAGCTAACATCAGGGATGATGGGAGTTGTAGTCCCAAACATCTGGAGGGACAAGTTTGCCTATGCCTGCTCCAGAACGTCTGGAAATATGCTACATCAGTTAACTGTAGCAGTTACCATTTGGGCTCCCTGCAGCAACTTTTGCTACAAGGCAAACAAATACGATCTCAATTTATATTCCTTCCCTTTAATAAGCAAAAATATAGAGTGGCAATCTTGCAACACATCAAAATAAAAGCTAATGTGAAAAAAGGCATCAGTGCTGTATGGCAACTATTTGTTCATTGTTCACTTCTTCTACTATTCAGTCTTTTGGGTGTTTACAACTAAAGGCTGGGAAACCAGACTTCGTGGGTGAACTATGTGGGATGGACACACTTAAAATAATATGAACATCTGATTACAATACTCAGACAGCACACCTAGACATTGCTGTATTTTACTGACTAAACAGAATTTTAAAATCAAGTGTTTTGAGTTAGATTTATGTATTCGCTTATAATTCACAATACTTTTAATGGCAGCCCATAATAGTCAGCAATACTCATACATGCCAATAGAGCAACACTGACCAAAAGAAAGCATAAAGCCCCCAAAATCGTATTCCAAATGTTGGAGGTCCCCCAGAACTGTTTTTTTTTTTTTTTGGGTGCAGGGAAGGAGCAAAACTGAAAGTTCTGTAGTGCAAGCATAGGATACAACCCATCATATCTGAATACTTTCTATAAAAAGGGAAGTGGCAACAAGGAACAATGTATGCTTTTTTCATTTACTATTTGAACGCTAAATGCACATCTATAAAACTAGCTTGTGTTCAAAATGTTCAGAACTGTTGAGAATGTATGGGACAGAGCACATTTTTATGAATGTTGCTATAACTGTAGCTTTATCTTTTACTAATGCCATCATTAGAAGACAGCAAAGGCTTTTAAATGCATTTTTGAATTATTGAAGTAACCTCAAACTAAAAGATCTGTGTGCTATGCCACATATAGTTATTTAAGATGACAGATCTTCTGGAAGTTCCATTGTCCTGAAGTTTTAACACTTTACATTTATTTCTTGGAGACGCAGGTGCTTTAAAGGAGTGTATGGTATAGAACTCAGCAACTTAAGGGAGAAAATTATAGGCCCCATGGCTCCCACACACCCTTCTAACATCAACGCAGTGCAAAAACAGGATATTGCAAAACAATTATGTTCCCTCAAATCTTCCCATGAAGAAGTGGATTTCACTACAATCCAGAGGCCTGCAAAATTATTTTCAGGCAATTATTTATATTCCTATATTTCTCTATCTTTCAGTATCAAATATTTAAAGGCTTCTTCTTAGCCACAACTTTGAATCATTAGCTTTGAATCTCAAATAGCAGGTATGTCCCTGAGGAGAGCTGGGAGAAGGCTAAAATCCTGTCCCCTGAAATCTAGCTTTCTGTATGCTGTTACTGCTGATCAAATGATTGGCACCAACAGTGAGCATTCCTTGCCAAGGAACGACCGGAAGGACTTTAAGGCTCCCAATTGTTCCTTGGCTGCTACATTTCTACCAACCCCACATGATGTCAGGTGTGGTGCAGGAGGGCATAGCTTGGGGAAAACAGCCATACTGGGATCCATGCCAGGTCAAACTATGCCCACAGGCTGGAGATTCTCCATGCATGCTCTAAAGCAGAAGAAATTTTAGATCTTTTTCTTGTGTGTATGGAAGAGAAGGAAGAGGGGACTGCTATGTCCAAAACTAATCCACAGACATAAGTAGTGCTTCATGGTTACAAATAGACAAAATCAAGAAGAGTGATTTCCAAGAGAAAATGACACACCCCCCCTAATTTGGGTGCCATAAATTCCTCTGACTTTTGCTTGCATGTGGCTCAAAATCAAGGGGAACTTACCAGAATTTGCTGTTCCCCACAGTGAATAAATACTATATGAGGCACTTATGGAAGCACTAGTGTGCAAACAGAAGCATGCTGATCCTAGCAGGACCTTCCATCACTGCCACAGACTGCGTCATTGCAAAACTATTTACACCAGATGTGGATGACATTTCAGAATATTCTGCTACTCAAAATGTGCAGAGATCTATACAAGAGTGGATATTGTTGGTTACATTTAATAAGGTGCAATCTGTGCAAACATAGACTAGGCTAGAATAACAGGTAGTGCTACTAACTGTCAAAAGAGTTTTTGACATCTTACAGACACTTATCACTGCACATTGTCAGTACAGCTTTTTATTTTTTGTGAAGAGAGCAAAGATATCAATTTATCTTAACATTTGAATGGCTGCCAAACCTCCTTCCCCTTAGGGTGTCTATAGCTAATGAAGTCATTGTGACAGAATTCAAAGACAATCAACATAAGAATTATTGACCTTCAAATTACTATCCTTAGCAAATTTCTGAAAATGATGCAAAGGGGAAACCTGCAGCATTTCAAGTAAACTGACTATCTGACAAATATTACAGAACCGCATTCAGTCCATAGGATGAAGTCTCCACCTTCCCCTCCTTTCAACCCACGCACAACAGTGACAGCTTGCACACAGCTTTTGCCACTCATTTTCCTGTAAGGAGCCAACACAACAGGTATAAATATGGAACTGTCTTAGAAGTACATATATGTACCTTCAATGTGGTAGGTACCAAATTGCTGCTTAACATGGTGCAAATAGAACTATTAACCAGTCAGATAGTGGCTCATTATAGAGTTGTCCTACTGCTTCAAACTAGCACTTTTAATCAGTGGGCTATTACACATGAAACAAATCTTTTGGGAGGTTTGCCTTTGCCCAACACAGCTACTTGTCATATAGAGAATAAAAAAAAGTTTTGGCCCCTTTTTGTATAGAAGTTCATTGTACTCCAATTCTGACAGCAATCAACACTACTTATATGTTAACAAGAATAGCTATAGCTGTTACATTCGACATATTTAGCCAAAATGACATATTTGGTCAGGAAACAGAGGTCTACTAATGGTAGTACTGCAACTGGAACTCAATGATATTGGCCAGCAAACACGGACCAACCACCCAAAATTACAGAGTTTGGTTTCCAAGTATACCCTAATGTCAGAAAGAGAAACAGTCAGTTCATGTTCTGAGCTTTTCTCCAAAAACTGAAGCAAGTAAGCATACAGAGTTAGATGGCATCTCAAGCTTCAGATAAAAAATGAATTTGCAATCTAATTTGGAACTCAAAACAAAAGGAGTTCTAGGAAGGGAAGAGTGCTGGCAAAACTTCTGCTTGCCAGACAATAAAGCATTTTAATTTCACCAAATATGACAACTATTTCAGAACTGAGGGGGCTAATATCACCTCTAGAAGGCATGTATGTGTCACACTTTCCCTTGAAGTAAAGCAGGACTGTTAATTGTTGTGGCTGCTCATTACATACTTCTGCTAGACTATCAATCAGTGGCAGGGGTTGAAACTTGTGTCCATGTCACTGTAGCTCAGCAGCCAAAATTACCATCAGGGTTAGTGTTCCACTCCTCCCTTTACAGTGGTGAACTTTTATAATCAGTTGATCCCTGATTTTATCTGTCTACAAGGGCTCCAAGGGTCCTCATGAATAGTCAGGTACATTATCAACCCCTTGTTGTCAATATGACACTGAAATAATTTTAAGGTGTCCTGCTACGCACAAACAAGAAAAACAAAAAGGAGTTAAGAATAGAAAAAGAATCTGATTTAATGCTCTTACTCAAATCTATTCTAGGACTTATCTGCCAGAAGTTTACATAGTTTAGAAAAGAGACAGAAATAATCAAATTCAATAGACTGTGTGATCTAGTATATAGCTGATAAGGCAAAGTTGAATTTCAAGTATATAGCAAATTAGGAAGTAATGCAGTTCCTTACCTTGTTTTCCTCCAAAAACTTCAATTTAACTGATACATCATTGCGCATTTTGTCATATTTCTCCTTATGTATTTGGAATAGTTGTTGCGACTGCTCAATTTTTGGCAATGTGTTTGCATCTCGTGGGCCAAGATTCAGCTCCTCTAGATCTGTGCGATAAGCATCATATTCAACCCTGAGAAGAAGAAAGAATTAAAATGACCTGTGCATATTTGGGAATATGATATGGACCGAAGTAATCACAGAGTGATAACCAGTAAGTCTGTCTGCTTACTCGACAGTAATCTATTGCTCTTCTCACACTACCCTGGGTCTCACCGATACATTTAACAGATGTTTTCAAAAGATTACAAATGTATGGGGGAAGCTAAAATCTTTTATTTTGTCATCTGGAGCCTCTTACAAATAGTTCCACTTTCTGTGCCTGGTAGGAATTGGTTATAAATGAGCAGGGGAGATCAGATAGCATTCATATTGCAGGTTTCAACAATAATGCTCATGGGAGCATGCAGGGTATTTTGCAATACTGTAAGATACAGAACACGGGTGGCAAACTTTTTTTGGCTTGATGAACCAGATCTTTATCTGACCAAACCACATGGGCCAGCTTTGATAGTACAACCCATCTGACAATCACCTGACTTCATTATGATTGCAGATGACTGGCAGGTGGGCTGTCCCACCCATGAAAGTCCATTGCACAGCACTTCCTAAGCACTCTACAGCCAGTTGGTTGTTGGGCACTTGGGAACCACAGTATGTGGGGCTTTGCTGCTCCTATAGCACCAAGCAGTCTGCCTTGAAGCTGTTGCTAAAATGCAAAGAACAAGCTTCATTTTAACAGCGTTTCAACGGAAACCTTTGGTGCTGTATGAGCAAGTGGCGGGAGCGCACCTTTCTCCAGCAGAGGAAAAATTGATAGCACACTTTGAGCTCCCAATTATTACTTTGTAGGCATGTTGATATCTGCTCCAATGGCGGGTGTGGTTTAGGGAAAATGGCTCAGCAGGCCAAATAGAGAGGTCTAGGAGGCCAACTTTGGTCTGTGGGCTACAGGTTTCCCACCCTTGCTTTAGAATATTTTTTAGCAATAATAGATGGCATTTCCACCCTTGACTGATCTCCACCCTTCCCCTCATCAATGAGACTGTAGCACTCTATGAGGGAGATACTGACTTTTTAAAGACTTTGCGACTGGGTGCCCCAGGAGTCATCTTGTTGGAACAGAACTGCAGAGGAAGTGTGGAACCAGCTGTTGCTAATGAATGCCATTCACCCAGAGAGCTACAGAACCAGCAAGGCTGAGCCCCTCCTTCAAGTTTTGCCTTTTGGAGTGCCTCTTGCATGGGTTTAATTGTCTGAGGGCCCTCTTGGTGACAGAAAGGAGTACCAGGGAGGGGTGTGTGCAGTTCATTGCATCTTTGGGTGAGACAGAGCAATCCGGGTGAGAGCCAGATTGCTATCAGGAACAGCGCATCTGAGAGACAGATGGGTGGCAATGTGTAGTGTCATTTATGTGGTTCTGTCAGTGAATGGTTTCATTGTCTCCTGGTGCTTTTGCAGTACATTTTTGTTGAATGGAAGGAGTGGCAGGTGATAGCGGTTGTGATTGAGTGGGAGAGTGATTGTGTGTACTGGTGGATGTGTGTGTGCAGTACTGAATGAGTAGTAGGTGATGTATGATTTGTATAAATGCAGGCAGAATGTGTGTGTGATGTGTATGTGTTAATGGGGTAAGTGTTTCATTTTGTGAATCAGAATGTGCCTTGGCAAGAGGGAGGCTGAACAGGTTGAACTCTATAAAAATGTCTCAAAATCTGTAGCTTTGCTGCTTTTATTTTTTTTAAAAAAAAGTTTTATGGCAGTGAATTATATGGTAATTTCTCAGTATCTATTGTATTGTATTGTATTGTATTGTATTGTATTGTATTGTATTGTATTGTATTGTATTGTATTGTATTGTATTGTATTTGTTATTTTGTAAACTGTACAGAGACTGTCTTCAGTACTGAGTAGTATATATTAAATGAGTAAGATAAAAATAAAGTCATTTACAAGCAAGTACTGGAAACTATGGCATAGACAGATCTTTCTCTGAAATGTTCCCCACATCAACTCACACCCTCAAATAGATTACCGTATTTTTCGCTCGATAACACGCACCTGACCATAACACGCACGTAGTTTTTAGAGGAGGAAAACAAGAAAAAAAATATTCTAAACGAAACAGTAGATGTATGATTTTTGTGGTTCATGCTGTGGCCACAGACATGTGATCTGATGGTGAGTTTGGGGTGACCCAGTGCAAAAATCCTGAGGATCCATGTGGATCCGTGCTTTGTAACCACGTTTTAAGTGGGGAGGGAAGGAAAAGCACTCAATGGACAAGGAGCACGCGTGGGGTGTGTGGAGAAGGAGCTTTTCTGTGAGCTGAGCGGGGAGGGAAAGAACACTGTTGCTTTAAAGGTATACTTAAGGTATTTGCCCTGTGGCTGGGGTTTTTTCCATTTAACAGTTTGCAGCCTTTTAATTCTGCTCCTTGTTTTGAGGCAGAATAGATTTGAGCAAGTGAAGAGGACTTGGATTGCAGGGGATTCGCCATTAGCTGTGTAAAAGCGCTCCTCCTTGCAGCCTGAGTGATAAGCAGCCACCAGCAGCAATAGAATGGAGCACAAAAAAGCGGTAGGGGCACTAGGACCCAGACAATGCTCAAATCTATCCTGCCTGAAAACAGCTGAGAAACGGGGGATAGCCTTTTTTTTTACTTCCTGGTTTTCACTGCGCTCGTGGCTCAGAGCTCCAGGTTGGTTTTTTTGTTGTTGTTTTTTGCTGCTGGTTGCTTAAATTTTATCCTTCCTGATCCAAGCCCTCCTGTCCCTCTGCAGCCTCATTGCTCCATTTAGAGAGCGCGCGGACCTTTGCTAGCTGAGGCTGCAGCAGCTGTTGCTGGCTACTTTAAAAGCGCTTGCTGGCTTTGAACCGCCTGCCTTCTCCCGGCTCGCTATGGCTCCCGTCTGTCCCTCCTCCCCTGTAAGCGGCTGCTGCCCGCTTTGCTGCCATGCCTCTCCTTCCCTCCCTCCTCCTCGGCTCCTCCCCCTCCTCCTGGCTGCAAAGCAAGCAAAGCTAGAGCCGTGCAAAGCCCTGCAAGTGGCTCCCGCTTTGCTTGGCTGACGGCAGCCACGGCTCCAATCCAGTGCATTCGCTCCTTAACACGCACAGGCATTTTCCCTTACTTTCTAGGAGCAAAAAAGTGCGTGTTATGGAGCGAAAATTACGGTAATTTCGAAGATGAACAGCAGCTTGCTTCTTCAGCAGTGGAAAATGACCAGTAAGAAAAGCTATGAAAAAAGCTGTAGCTACATATTATGCTTTCCTGACATGCTTATAAATTTGTTGTTGGGATGCAGACCAAGAACTGGTGCATCAATTGGGTAGTTTTTACCTGCACTCTACATCCCTGTTTCCTTTTATGTCATGTCTTTTAAACTGTAAGCCCGAGGGCAGGGACTGCTTTGTTTGCTATTGATCTCATGTAAGCTGGTCAGGGAGGGCTTTCGGGCAAAACAGGGGGGTGCCTCAGACAGTATATTTGAATTTGTTTCTGTGGACAGCATGTCTTAATGAGATCTAAACTCAAGATTCAATGAACAACTAGCCTATCTGTTAAAACTACATACTTCAGGAAGACATCAGATAATATTGTATAATCCATTACCTGGCACTTTCATATTGCTTCACGGTTATTAATGTGTCCTCAATAGTTTTGTTCACCAAAGTGTTCACACTAGCAATAAAAAAGTTAATTGCCCCAAGTAGAGTTTCACCGTTTTTAGCAAGAAGTTTTTGAGTATCTGCATTGTATCCAAATTCCTCCTGTTAAGAGATTGGAAATATAACAGTGTTTTTGAATGCTTAACTTTCCGTTATTTATTAAATGCCAAATTATTGACACTATTCATAGCAATCAAGAGACTTCAAAGCCTTAAAATAGCCTGTGTTAGCTTACTGATTAGCTTCTCTCACCAAATTGAATTCTCCATTTGTAAGAACTTTATTCTATATGCTACAAGTCTATAATTATTTTAAAAGTGGAATGAATTGCTTTTCTATGGGTAAAAAATGTGGTGTCCTGTTTGTACTTAACACTATGATAATTTTATTAATCCATGGCTTAGCTAATACGTGCAAACCATACCCAGTGGTTTAATTATGGTTCATTTACTTCCAGCAAATCATCATCTGAAGCCATGGTTTATTTTTAGCTTATGAACTTGATTTGTTTTAACTATGGCTTATGCACAAACACTGAAGCATTCTTGGCTAGTTGGGCTACTGCATCCCAAATGCTCACCAAACTACAAAGGCACAAGGCAAAACTAGCTGGAAAACAAAGCAAGTTTTGGAGAAACCGTTGTTTGATCATCTGTAGAATAACTCACAGTTTGTATAAGAAACCATGGCTTAACATTACGCACAAATAGGTACAGGTTCTGCCCTAAATTAGCTTATTGCAAATATTGAAACGAATGTGCAGAGATTAGCTAGAGTAGGCATGGGGAACCTCCAGCCTACCTGCCAGATTTGGTCTGCCAAGCCTCTCCACTTGGCTTGTGAAGCCATTTCCCAAAACCATTCCCACATGCCTCACACCTGATGTCATGTGATGTTAGGTGTGGAGCAGGTGGAGACATGGTTGGATCAGCTGCTTACACAGCCAACCCCTGGGGAATGCAGGACCAAAATATTTGCACATCGGCTCTTGTCTGTAAAGTTCAATCCTGTGGGGCTCAAGTGCATGAGCTAGATTCCCCCACCTACCCCCACCCCAGGAACTAGCTTGCATATTTGAACCCTGCAGAAATCAGGATGCATGAGGAGTTGAACCCTGCTGGGGATTTCAATGCAAACTCCCTTCCTGGTCAGGGATACTTTTGCTCCATTTTAGCTGCAATTTCAGTTGTCCGTCCCCTTTCTTTTCTCTAGGCAGGGAGATGGTGTCCACTGAAATAGTTGTAACACCAGGTGATCTGACCTGATAAGTCCAAAAGGCTCCCCCACCCCACTGAGCTAGAAAGCTAGTGATTAACATGCAAGGCAACAATTCATGCTGTTCTCTTTTTAAAAATTATGCTATCTGTTATCAGGCAATTGTACTAAAAATTAGATTAAACAAATGGAGGCATTTCCAACTTTCTTGTAACTTTCCTATTTTTCTATTGCAATTAAATGCTTACATGGAGTTCTAATGATTTCAAACTCAAGTCTGCAAATGTATCTCCCAGCTGTCTTTGGGTATTCACCATCTGGAAAAGCTGTGTGGACAATGTTTGTGCCAATTTCAGGACATTCTCGTACTTCTTTTTGTTATCCCTCAGTATTTCTATTTGAGCTTCCAATTCCAGATCTACTGTTCGTGAGCCTCGACCCAACTTCTCAGAGATAATCTGGCGAGTACACTGCAAAGTTTACAAAACAAAGTATAAAATTACAATTTTCTTACAATCAGGCAGTATAAATATTTTGCTAAATAAATACATAAAATACACCTAAGAAGCTTTCTTCACAATTCGTAGCCTGTTTAGGACTCCAAAAATTATATTAAAATACTGAGTGCACCACACTAGTGATTCAAATGTTGATCTAGAACTCTAAAAAGTAGATCTGTGATCCCTGTAGTATGTATTCCACTCACTTAACTCTGTGAAAAGCCAATTAGAGCAAGCTAGTACAATTCATACTGGTTCTGTAGGTGAAAAAAGAACAAGTGTATTTTTCAGATTAAAGGGTAAAAGTGTCATTTTGGGTTACTGCTGCTATGTAGCCATTCGAGACTGAAAAAGCTCATTAAAAAGATTTCAATTCATCCTGAAAAATAGAGAGCAGATTTTAGTATTAGTCAATCTTCTGTGTGGGCTTAAGTAAATATGCTGTAACACACAAAGAAACTCACCAATATTCTGAATAGTAAACCAAGCACAGGGCCACAATGAAATGTGAAGAAAGAAACCACTGCATTTTTTTAAAAAGTTGCAGGAACTTTAATGAGGAATACTGTCCTCAGCAACTGATGAGGCAGCCAAACGGTGAGCAGATAAACAGAAAGCATGATCAAGAGCAAATACAGCAGCAAGTTTTGAAACAATCATAATTCTTAAAATTTTCCATCAACAAAACAATCAAACATGAAAGCACAGAATGATTTGGGATGCACATAATAGACTCTGGGAGCAGGGAGCCAATTCACTACCCTGCTTAAAATTACCAAGTTCCATATGGTCCACTTCACACACAATACAACTTCCTGATTCCACATTGAAAGAAATTCTAACTTTCAATAGGTATACATGTAAATGGAAAAAAACAATGTGGAAGTCATGGATCACGGATATAGCCAGTTAGCCACTCCCATGTTGAAAGTGGCATTTATATACTGTAATTGCTGTGAATCAGAAAATGAGGGAGGGAATCTAAGCATGTGAGCCTGAACTTTGTTGAAATAATGCATGCAGATCAGCCTTAACATGCTATGTCAACATGCAGAAGTGAGGTGCACAAAGCTGAGGGCAAGGTAACAGTCAGCCCATGGACATATTTTGTCACTCATTTATAAATGAGCTCATCTATGAATAGGTATAAACAGGCACATTAAGTTTCCCCATGTGAGGTGCACATACATATGGGAAAGATGTAATGTGTCTTTGAACTAGCTATATGAGGAAGAAATCCATTAATGGTTACTTATACTACATTTTCCTAAGCTGAAAAAGTTTGGCATCCTAGTGTTTCCTTGGTGCCTAAAGTTGGAAACTACGGTGATGTCACCAGTTTCTACGGACCTTCTTTGATGTGATATTTCTGGAGTAATCAGTGAGTTAGTTTGGGCCATGGGTGAGAGCCAGGCGACTGAGAGGTGCTCAGGGAAGAAATGTGTCAGAAGAAGGAATTTATAGCAGTCTTTATTTATTAGTAAGCTATATGAATGGTTTCCCTGGTATTTTTGTAACGTTTGTTGCTGCTGTTTTAGTTTACTGTACACCGCTAAGATACATTTTTGTATATTAAGTGGTATACAAATGGTGTAAATAAATAAAATATCCTTCCCAGGTTTGGAAGAATACTTCCCGCTGCCTTTAGTATAATTATGCTAGTAAGAAAAAACATAACTCAGAAGCAAAAATAGTTTGTTCTCTATTTTAAGTACCGTATTTTTTGCTCTATAACACGCACCTGACCATAACACGCACATCGTTTTTAGAGGAGGAAAACAAGGGAAAAAACATTCTGAATGAAACAGTGGATGTATCATTTTTGTGCTTCATGCTGTGGCCACAGACATGTGATCTGATGGTGAATTTGGGGTGACCCAATGCAAAAATCCTGATAATTCCTGTGGATCCATGCTTTGTAACCACGGTTTTGCACCATTGCACCCCCAGGCAACAGTGGGTGCGTGATTTTTTGGGTGCAGGCTGTAGCCATGGACATGCTATGTGATCTGATGGTGAATTTGGGGTGACCCAATGCAAAGATCCTGAGAATCCCTGTGGATCCATGCTTTGTAACCACATTTTTGCACCATTGCAGCCCCAGGCAACAGTGGGTGCGTGCTTTTTTTGGTGCAGGCTGTAGCCATGGACATGCTATGTGATCTGATGGTGAATTTGGGGTGACCCAATGCAAAGATCCTGAGGATCCATGTGGATCCATGCTTTTTAACCACATTTTTGCACCATTGCAGCCCCAGGCAACAGTGGGATCTATGCTTTGTAACCACATTTTAAGTGGGGAGTGAAGGAAAAACAAAGAAGGGACATGAGAGGGCAGAGAAGCAGCTGGCTAAGAATGCTGGAGAGGGATTTAACCGGTGGGAGAAAAAGAAAGGCAAAAGTTCCCCCCCAAGCCAGCCATCTCTCTCTCTCTCTCTGTCTCTCTCTCTCTGTCTCTCCCTCCCTCCCTCCCTCCCCCTCTCTCTCCCTCCCCCCCTCTCTCCCTCCCCCCCTCTCCCTCCCCCACTCTCTCTCCCTCTCCCCCAGCAGCACCGGAGCACAGAGAGGAATTAGAAAGAACGACACTGCTTGCCTGGAGGGGAGGGGCTTTCCCTGCTCTTTGTTCCGTTTCAGCAATCACAGCAACGAAACAGAGGAGGGAGGGCAGTAAGACCCTGAGGCAGAATGCAGGAAAGCTGCCACTTCCTCTTTTCAGGTTTCCCTTCTCCGTGACTCGCGATTTGACTTTTGCTTGATTTTTTGGCTCCAGGGACCACACATTCGCTCTATAACACGCACAGACATTTCCCCTTCCTTTTTAGGAGAAAAAATCTGCGTGTTATAGAGGGAAAAATACGGTACATATATAGTTGTAGCAGTATAAGCAGTCTTCATAGGTAGGGCAGAGTCTTGTCCTAGTAAACAACAGTATATTCCAGATTAAAGGTGTGAATATTAATTTCACTGGGAATATGCTGCAAAATGACGTAATAAATTATACACCCTAAGCACAATACAGCACCATTAAAACACACACTGCCCCTTCCTTTCCAATCTAAAATCTACCGACTACATAATGAGCAGCACACATAACAATGAAATTAGAGATCTTATCGTGTGTAAATCTTACACACGTGTTGCATTTCTTGCCAATTTCAGCAGTTCTATTAGGAGATGACCAATTCAAATAACTTCAAAGCAATTACTTAATAGCCCACTTTATTAAGAAGTTCACACAGTACTCAAAATAATCTTGAAGAAGTAAATTTTAGAAAAACAAATTAGGTTCCTTATTACATGTCACTATTCCAAAAGCCTCTCTTCATCCCAAGGGGTCACTGTAGCAGAAGGAGATTAAATTTTCAAAATGCACGTCAGTCTCTTAAGACTTCTAATTCTGGTAAAACGCCAAATCCTTTTACATGTGAAGTATTGGAAACAGTGCTTCCTCTTAGCCAACAGGCCAAGAGAGAATGCTTAGCTTGCATCTGTGGGATCTAAACTGCAACTATGAAATACAAACCTTGTAAGTATTTAGGCTCCATCTTCTTACAAGCTCCAGCTTTTCCATGGCTGGGTTCTTCGCTTCATCTGCTAGCACAACTGGTCCACTTTTCTGCTGCATTCTTAGATTGCCTGTTTAGAAACCAGATGTAAATAGGCATGCTGAAGTGTGCCACTTAAACAGAAGGCTACAAAGTAAAGCATTTCCCGCTTCATTCTGAAGTGAATAGCACACTAATCTCTGTGTTAATATTATGGTGAACCTTAAAGAACAAGATTGCTTGGGTATTTGGATTTAAGTTACAATAGTCAGTAATTTGGAGATCTTAATTAAGAAGCTTTAAAATACTTTGACAAATTATCCAATACGGACAGGATATTAGAAAATGCTACAAAGCAGACTCAATTAATTACTGCATTTGCCAGCTGTTGCATTGTTCACAATATGAACTGATGTCCAAGCACACTGATGAATTAACAATTCTCTCAGCATGTGGAAAATATGCAGTATCTTGTATTTTCACTAAAGGCATGTGTTGCAGTAAAGCTTATGAAGACTTGTTCTTTTAAATATCTGCATAGCAGTTATGGTTACAAGCCTACACACATTTAACTGGAAGTCTGCTGAACTCTATGAGACTTGTTTCAGAGTTGAGAGGAACAAGATCAAGTCACAAGAGGACATCTACATGACATAGTAACTATGTCATCTCACTTTTAAAAATATATGCAGACAGAATTAACTTCCCTATAACTAATATACAAACAAACAAACAAGCAAGCAAACAAACAAACAAACAAACAAACAAACAAATAAATAGCTCTGACAGTTAAATACCTGTACAGCATGCTTGAGTGCTGCTCACTGTTGTCAAAAGGAAGAGGCACTCTTCCTTCCAACCCCATCTTACTTCTATAGCACCCCATTACTCAAGAAGGCTTCAAATTTTTTAAAGCAGATGTCTTTCCAGTATGTCCACCATGTGAGCTGTGGTGAACCTAGGATGTGCCTACCATGTGTTTGCACGTGATGAATCACCCCTTTCAGATGTTTTGATGCTCAGAAGACATGTGTGAAGAATCACACAGTGCTTCTAAAGTGACTCTAGTGATGACTACAAATCCACTGCAAGGTAGAGGAGAGAAAGCAGCCACATTGCAGTCTCATCAACCAGAAGGCTTTTTCAGTGCACCATATTCCAATCAGAATTATTATCCCAAATTCATGCAATGATTCAGTTAGGCATCTCAATAATTTTGAAATGATTTTTTACCATGACCTTCAAAATCAAGAGAGCAGTGGAACCCAGCCATAAGTAGAAGTTAGTAAAAGAATTGCAAGCAAGGCTGTGAATTTTAAAATGTTACCATCAGCACTCTACATTTAGTGGTATTGAACTGCAGTTAGGGAGTGCATAAAGTCTGCTCTTTTTACAAACACCCACCAGAAACAAGCACAGAATTGTTGGAAAACATTCCAAATTGCAACATATGCCTCACCTATACCAGTTTTATGATATGTTCCTTCACAGAAATACTCATAGCTAACTAAAAAAAAAATGTGTGGCATTGCAGCTTGCTAGTACAAAGATGAACTGTCAGGATGGTGTTGACTCCCACAGATGATGTTATTTTAGTATACAGGATAGAGCATGTTGAGAAGAAGCACACCAGCTCCTGCAATTCTAAAAGCTGCAACCTGAGATGTTTGCTATGTGAAAGCTAACAATCCAGTAGGAACATGTTTGGGCTATGACCTAAACATTAACAACCAATAGCAACTTTAGGAAGGTATCAATTCATTTGATTTCTACAGATGATCCAGCAGAGCCACAAGCAAGCAGATTTTAAATTGCTGTAAACCAAAGTATTATCAATTCATTCTAAGTGGCTCATACAATTACTGGATAGCAAGTGCTTTCTATAACCTTTAAAATATGTTCACAATTCCAACCATGCATGAATCTAATTTTTAAAAGGCTAAAACATGAAGGTCTCAGGTACATTTAGAGATTTCAGTGCTGATCACTGACACATACTCTCAACTTCATCATACCTCAAATAATGTCTGCAGAATACCCTACACACAAAAGCCTTCCCCAAACTGATGTCCTAAATGGGTTTTGGGCTAAACTGCCATCAGCCCCAGCTAGCATGGCCAATGTCCAAGAATGATGGGAGGTGTCCAAAACATCTGGATGGCACCTGGATGGGGGAGGCTGCCTTATACAATAGACCTGGGAAATACTCTACCCTTTCAGAACGAAGTACCAACACTAGACTAACTTGATCAAAGCCAAGCAGTCCATGGTATAGCCTTGGAAATTATATATTCCTGTTATAATGGAGAACTAATAGAACACTACTACCACTACAAGAGAAAACTGCAGTAGCAAGGTCATTCCTCAAATCATTCTCCTGATGATAATATTTGTTTGATCATGTTTAATAGTAAAGAAAGATAGTATACAGAAAGAAAAATGCACTGGTTACTTTGCCAAGTGGCAGAACCATGAAAAAGCAGCTGTTATGCTTAGCAATAGCAAGTAAAGGAATCATAACGAATTATCTGCTAACTTGGGAGTTAGTATTGTATAAGCAAGAGTGTTATCTGCTTAAACCTCTGAATACCTTTCGGCATAATTAAATCACTCCCTTGTTCAGCCAGTCTGCTAGCAGCTGCGCTGCTAGGAGATACAACAGGTGACATGGGTAATGACGAGGGACCTGAAAACGGGACATACACCATGAAAATCCATCCTTATTCGATCAACACATTACATGTACAGAAAATACTGGAGAAACTAGACTGAAACTTGTACATCAACATTTCAGGTTAGGGCTGCTTTGAAACAGAGGCAGCTCTGTTATGGGGGGTGCTCCACAGGGCAAGCCCTCTTGTGTATACTGACCATTTATTTATCTCACCACCACCACCACCATGAACTAGCCTTTAGAACTCAGCAGAGTTTTTTCATGTACAAATTCACTGAATGAATTGCGAAAAGACATTCTCCGGCTGAAGTGCTTTTTTTAAAACATACAAATAAGTAACAATGAATATTACATAGAATCCCTTTTCTGTCATTAATATATTTGTAGTAAATATTCTTAGTTCATCAGTAATACTTACCTTGAAATGGTCCAGCTTCAATGATTCCCTCTTTGGTACTGTCGAAGCCATGCGATGTAATTTGGGTTTCAGACAGACCAAGTCCAGCTGATATTGAGTGCTTCAAGTCCTTGGAAATGTTTGAATAAAAAGGGAAATCCATGTAAAGATCCCAGATAAAGGAACTTGTAGGCATTATAACAACCCATCAAGCTCCTCTATAACAAGGCATTTGACAGCCTAGAATCTAGTTTATGGTGTCATGAGATTCTATTGTGATGACTTAACACAGTACAGCTTTGCAGTCTGCATCATACATTTCACTTACATTTCTGAACCAGGCGCTATATGCCAGGGATGTCCAACCAATAGATTGATCCCTGGATGATTGTGGTAGATCGCGGTGGACAGTGGGATCCCTATAGATTGGTGGCAGTGATAAGCAATGGAGTGAAAGTTCCTGCCCCCCACTGCTCTTTTCCTTTGTTGTGCCAAATGGGTAATTTGCCAATGAGTTAGAAAATGACCCGTTGTTATAGGTGAGCGGTGCCCCCCCCCCCAATAAAGCTAACATGCTTTGCTATTCCTCCCTAAAATAAGCTCAACAACTTTGGCTTCGCCCCCCCCCCCCAAGAGGTCAACAATTTTGGCTCTACTGGGAGTAGTTCGCAGTCTCTTGGGAATTGGATGTGCTTGCTATATACCAATGGTTTACAAGGACAAAGTGGTTTCTACTAGGTACGTTATATCCAATTTCTTTCCTAAAGGATTTTGCTTTGACTTCAAGTATCCCTCTGCCATTTGGAAGGCTTAAGAATGAGACAAGTTCCATCAAGTTCAATGCAACTGCATTCTAAATAAATGTGCTTAGGACATTTAGGACAGAGTTTTATAATTTCTGCCTTAGAGACGATCTCTTAAATTTGGGATAGCTTACATATAGAAGCCACTTCTTGCAACAGTTTACTCAACAAGCCAACTTTGGTGAATATAGTTATGAGATTATAATAAAACATAACAGCTTCTAGCAAAAAGCTTTCTATTATTGTCCTCATCAATAAACTGAGCAAGCCCTAACAGCATGTTAGGAAAATGTGTGGTGTCAAGCACAACTAGTGCCACACAAGTCCCCAGGGCTCCATTCAGAACCTACCGGGATCTGATACAGCATGAATTAAGGCTTAGGCAAGAATTTGGATCCCACTGCTCCTGGTTAAGGAGGGGACAGCAGATGCCCCAGATTTTGAGTTTTCACACAGCAAGCTACATTTCCTATGCAGCTCAGTGACAACAAAGGGAACTGCTGGTATGTCCAGGTCCTAAGCCTAAGGTATCTACTGTTGTCAGTCCTCCAGGCAACTGATCCACAGTTATGGGAAGGTTTGAGAAAGAGGACCTGGGAGCAAGGGCTGATTGAGCAATTCCAAAATGAACACAAACGTTAGAGATTTGCATCAAATTCAGAAGGTATTTGAAATGGTTAAAAAAACCCCAACTCCCTCCATTCCCCAAATTTGGAACTATTTTACCTGAAAAAAAACTAAGAAGTTTTTTAGAAGTTTACATTTAGACATTATGGCAAGCTATAGTTAGATGTTGCCAGAACAAACCCTTAGAAACTTCAGACTCACATGCTTCTGCTTTCTTCTTCAATGCTTATTTGCAGCAAACTATAGCTTGCAATTTTATATATACAAGTAAACTGTAATTTGCACTTGCCTGTAGACTAGGATGAAGCTTGGTTTGTAAGCTAGGACAAACCCCAAGACAAACATGTATCAGAGGTAGGGACTTGCCATGTGTCAGGGGAAGGAGGGAGTGCAGAGTACTAGGTTCATGCACATAATGTCAAACAATGGGCAGCATTACATTTGACTAAGACGTAAGGCTCAATTTAGACAAGCTATTAACTAAATTTAACTTTGGATTTGTGAAATATCTGAACTGATAAACTATGGTTCATGACTTGTTGGTTAATCAAAATAGGAAATGGTTTCAATTGGATTTACAAACCTCAATATAAATAATTATGGAACCCAATCTAGTTGTGATTGCAATTTGTTTCAAACTGTTTTCAATGTTGTATTTTACACTGTGCTGACCAATCCTGGGACCTCATGGTGAAAAGATAATAATAATAATAATAATAATAATAATAATAATAATAATAATAATAATAATTAAAGGAGACAAGCATCTCTAGCCCAGGGTTTGCCATTACCTCTGGTAGCAATAGCATTGGCATGTCTGTGGTATATTAGTGTAGCTAAGATTTTCTCAACATAATGACTAATAATGGCTGAGTAGTTCAAGAAATACTACACCACAGTAAAATGATATAGTCAAACCTCAGTTGTTGAACATAATCCGTTCTGGGAGACCATTCAACTTCCGAAACGTTTGACAACTGAGGAGTAGCTTCCAATTGGTTGCAAGATCTTCTTGCACTCAAGCGGAAGCCACGTCAGACGTTCAGGTTCCAAAAAATGTTCGAAAACCGGAGCATTTACTTGTGGGTTTTTGGCATTCAGGAGCTGAAACGTTTGAAAACAGAGCCGTTCGAGAACCGAGATTTGATTGTATAAATGAATCCTACAGCTGCATCCTAATTTGTCCACACCAGGGCTGAAATCATAGAAGTCTGTGAGTCCAGGCTTCTCACTGCATGTATTCTGCTTTCATATTAAAAGTCAGAAACTTACATGCTAACTTACAGAAATAAGGAAAGTTGCAAAGGTAGCATTCTGCCACCCAGCAGTATGGCAGAGTTAAGAAACACAGTTAACACCCTGCTACATTTCCCATCATTGCATAGGCTGATCAACTAAGTAGGATTTTTTTATTTCCCCTTTTTTGCCAGAAATACAACTTACATTTCAGTTGACTAGCAATCACTGCCCTGACTGGCGGAATAGGCACTGATTTCCTTTGGTATGGATGCTTATTTCTACAAGAAAACTATGTGTGGTTTGGGGTTTGTTAGTTTTTTTTTAAGGGAGAGAGAGAGAGAGAGAGAGAGAGAGAGAGAGGGAGAGAGGGAGAGGGAGAGAGCTGACTTATGGTGTTCCCCTCAGCCCTGATAAATCCCCTTAAATATCCTCAAAAAGATTTGACAAAGATATGAACCAGATTTGCTTTTCAGTGGCTTTCTCAACTTTATTCCCAGGTACAAATCTCGGTTTTCTGAATCATTCTCTTACTTGCCCATTCTGCTAATGCTCTATAGAAGTATGCTGCTCTGTGGGACCTCTGTACAATATTCCTCCCTAGAGTCACTCTCATCCCCTTACCACACCCAACTTCTGGCACATCTGAAACATTTTCTTGTTTTCAACTAAGTGCCAAAGTCTTATAGCAATGAACAAACACCAGGGATTAAGGCTTTAATCTCTAATCAAGAGATCCAGCCTCTATTGAGAAAGGTTGTCAGCATTAGTTTCAAAACCACAATGTTAATGACCATAATAGGCACAAAAAACCATGCCAAAAGCCTACCCATATCTCAATTTTTAGCTCGATGCTTTAAAAGGTTTTAAAAAACATGTATAGTTTCTGTAACTTTTTCAAGGCCTGGTTGGAATAGGGCACCTGCTTTATAGACAACTCCCTCACCAACCTTTTGCCACTTTAATGTAATTCACTGGCAACTCTTTGAAATGCAGAGTTGACAATGACCAAAATCCACAAAGAAACATAAAACTGAATGATGCCTATTCTCAGCTGCCTGTAGCTTTAACTGTTATTAATATGGGTGGCTGGACCAACAGGCTGGAATCCAAATGGTCCAAGCTACCCCAAACAAACACCTATATAACTACATACAGGCTACCCTCTATAACATATCCCCCCACTATTCAGCCCATCTCTAACTCTAACTCCCCTTCTCCCACACTGTATGTCGGCACAACACTCTAGGTTTGACAGACAATGTAAGGGGAGGTACACACAGGACAACCCAGACGGGTTGGCAGGAAAACATCACATATAACAGACATACAAAATGGCTAGCTTAAAAGCAATTGTACTAAACTTGAGGGAACTGGGAAACCCTATCAAAAGAAAACACATCACCTCGTATGTAAGCACAATGAAATCACACATTGCCTTTCTACAGGAAATACAAATACAGGAAGCAAACTCCTGAGTGAACCCTGCTTCAGTCAACAATGGGTGGCCCCTGGCTCAGGTAAGGTCCGCGGGGTAGTCGTAGTACTCAGTAGAGACCTAAATTTTAAAGCCACAACAGTGCTAAAAGGCAGATTCATTTTTGCTAAAGGGGTACTAGATGGGAAACTAAACTGACAAATGGATCCATAAATGCCCCAAACACAAAACAACTAGAGTTCATCCAAAAGACACTAAGCAAATTCCTCTCCTCCTCCAAAGGGGAAGCAATCCTAGGAGATGACCTCAACCTAAATATGAGAGGCACCTCCCTAAAAGACATCCATCCTACAACCCCATGGGCAACCTTCCTCAGTGGGAAACCCCAAACAATTAAGAGACTCTTACAAACTACTGAAAATTCAAAGAAACAGAGGCCTTTATGACATCCAGGGAGAAAAGAACCTAGGAGACACCAGCCACACATTCCAGTTTGAATGCCATGGCACAATGTCCAGACTGGACAGAATTCAGCTCACACGAGGCCTGTTCCCCGTGGTAGAAACAACAAACATTGGTAACATTAAAATCATAGACGACACCCCAGTAGAAGTTACTCTCAAAATAGGAAACACAAACAACCCCATCACGGTCCTTCAGCCCCGTCCTAATCACAAACCAACTGGCTAGAGAAAGTCTCTTGAAAACTCTCCAAAGCTACTTTAAGGACAATTATGTGGGCAACATAATAACCCCCTCCTCTGGGACACAATGAAAGTGGTCACCAGAGGAGCCTGGATAAAGGAGAGAGCATCCCTTAAAAAACAAACCTCCTAAATTGGTAAATTAGAACAATAAATTACGACCCTCTCATCACACTACAAATAGGAGCAAAAAGCCTCCTTAAACTCATAGAACAAAAAAGGGAAATTGACTCTCTAGAAATCAATAAAACAATGATTAACATCCTATACTCTAAATGACGCTTTTGCAAATATGGAGGGAAGAACTGGGGCTGGGGCTGATGAAGGGGAAGCAAGATTCATGTAGCTGCTCCATGGGGGCTGATGGATCCAAGTCGACTTCTGAGGAGGTAAGGAGTCGCCCAGGGGCCCCTTGGACCCCATGCCAATGTCAGATGTTGGAGTGTGCTGCCCTACAGCTCTGACAACTTTAGAAAATGAGTTTAGGAGCTAAAGTCCCATGTCAGAAAATCTGCAGAAACTTGCATTTTTGGCAGCTTTGAAGGCTTGAATGACTAAACGAGTAACCTAGACCAAAACCAATTCTGAAAAGGGGGCAAAACCCAATATATAGGTCACAGTGCATAATTAGTTATTGGAAAGTCTGCCCTACACACCAGGCATATGAAACCCCCTTCCAACTTCCCCCCTGCAATATTTCTCCTCCTCTGTGGGGCACACCTAGAAGTGCTAATATGTCACGTGCTCCCAAATGAGCAAAGATGAGTGATGAAAGTATTCAAATGACAAAGATAATTTCCTGACATTATTTATACAGCACAAGGCAGTAACTTTACTTGCGTGTCCTGCAGATTAATTTAGTCTACTGGGTTTCCTGTCCTAAAGAGTAGTTAAGAGGGACCTGCCAGCCAGCCACTCCATTGAATGGGCTACCAGTAATGAACTCAAGGGTGCATATACTTTCTTCCATTTGAACTCCAGCAATTAATGTGATAACGTTGTCTATTCAGCATTACTCAAGAACAGATTTTGAAAGCCTTTTGTAGCTTCTAGTGTAACAAAGTGATAAGAAGATTCCGACTAAAACATCAGGAAAAACTTTCTGATGGTAAGAGCTATTGTTTTCCAATGCACTGTCTAAATAATTAAATACCTTAATCTCATCAGCTCTGATCTTTTAATACGAGTTTGCAGCAATTAATTTCTACTACTTTCGCTATGCAAGGGACTTGGGAGCAACATGGAGTTGTGTTTAGGAAATCCTTCTGACAGACAGTCAATAATGATTTCCTTCAATCAAAAGCCTTGGTGCCTTTTTAAGTAACAGCAGCAGCAGCAGCAGCAGCAGCAGCATTGTAACATCCCACACCATGGGTAGGCAAACTAAGGCCCGGGGGCCGGATATGGCCCAATCGTCTTCGGATGGTCCGGGAATCAGCGTGTTTTTACATGAGTAGAATGTGTCCTTTTATTTAAAATGCATCTCTGGGTTATTTTGGGGGCCTGCCTGGTGTTTTTACATGAGTAGAATGTGTGCTTTTATTTAAAACACATCTCTGGGTTATTTGTGGGGCATAGGAATTCGTTCTACCCCCCAAAAAAATATAGTCTGGCCCTCCACAAGGTCTGAGGGACAGTGGACCGGCCCCCTGCTGAAAAAGTCTGTTGACCCCTGTCCTACAAAGAATGACACAATGGGAAGGGCTCCCCCCATTATTTCCATAGATCCATTCTGTAGCACGGGGGTCTGCAACCTTTAAGACAAAAAGAGCCACTTGGAAAAAAAAACTGGGAGCCACAAAACTCGTCATTATAAAAATAACTTTTTTGTCACTTTTTTATTATTTCTTTGTTTGACCCCTCAGAATTACTCCTCCTCATAGAAATAAACGTTAAATTAACAAGTTACCTTTTTTGTGTGTGTGTGTTCTTCACTCCCCTTCAAAACAGTGACCAGCGTACATGCCCCCTTTCAATGCAGTGACCAGCATACATGCCCCTTACAATGTAGCGGGCGGGCGGGCGGGAAGGTGACGTCGGGACGGTGCGTGACTAACGCACGCACCGCCCCCATGCGACGTCACAGCCAGTACAGCGCCTGCCATAGTGGGGAGTATCGGGGCGCACAATGCGCCTCCTCCCCTCGTTAGTATCCGCCCCGGAGCCGCGGCAAAGGTGTAAAAGAGCCACATGCGGCTCCGGAGCCGCGGGTTGCAGACCCCTGCTGTAGCAGCATATTGCAACACTGCTAGGCTGCAAATTGCAGCTCCGCTGACATGAAGTGGCAGCAAGGCTTTTAAAAATCTTTAAATAAACTAGAAAACACCCTGCCACATCCTCTCATATTGGTACGTTCCTTCCCCTCTGAAAATTAATAGATCTGATCTCCCTCAATAGTTGTTGAAAATGCTCTCCTACTTTTACAGAGGCAGCAGATGATTCTACAAACATTTTATGGGCACAGCCAACCAGCCAGGTATAAAACATAAGATTTTTTTCCAGTCTGAAAGAGGTTATCCCTCAAACCACACAGCCTATACCAGAGCAGCCCCTAGTGGACACAAAAGTATGTTACAATTTCATTTTATTCATGCAGTGTTTATTTTACAATAGCAATCCCTATTTCACTTAACAATGTCAGCAACAAAAGTTGCTAGACTGCTTATGGATAATTTTAATGGGAGCATGATACTTTTACATATCCAGAAGATAAGCCCTAATAACACACACCATATTTGTAGGTCTCCTGCAGCCAGAAAAAGGTGCTCTTTGCAAAAAGGAGTAACACAGAAAACATTCTAAGAAAGTTAAAAATAATTAACTTCAAAGAAAGCATGCAAAACAAGGACACATATGCAAAAGATTTCTACACGCTCAGCGCTGATTTCCATCACTTATTTCTTTGACCAGCCTCTCCATAGCCACCTAGACAAACCTTTTTTCATCCTTCCCATCAATAACAAACCTTCAGAATTCAGGCTGCAACTCCATACTCACTTACATGGGAGTCCCACTGAAGTCAATGGGGGCTTACTTCTGAGCAGACATCTAGGACTGCTGCAACACTCTGCTATCCTGTCATTTACAGTCACCCCACCACCACTTGCTCCCACACCTCCCCTATCACTCTCAGCAAAGAAAGCAATACTTTGATATTCTTTTCCTCCTGTTCTCTCAAATCACTGCAGCTACATTAATTGTCTGATTCACAAAGCAGTTAAGACAGAATCCTCAAGCTCAAACTGACACAGCATCATGATCCCATCAGTTAGTATCAATGGAATGCTATTTCAAATAGCAATCATAATCAACGGTTGCTGGAGGGAGGTGGCAGCACATTCCTACTTTGCTTGCAAAACATGCTGGTCCGTGAGTCTGGTGCTGGAAGGGAGGTGTTTGTGGGTGGGTGGTGGCTGAAGCATGTAGCTCTTGCTCTCCTCCCCATCCCTTTGTGGCTTGAGGTTGGGAAGCCTTGTGCCTCATGTACTTGCAGGCACATATTCTCATCCTGCCTGTATTAACAAGCCCTACCTACCCAAGCAAAATTCCTGGTCACCACAACTTGATAGAAATGAAGTATATTTCAAGTCCCAGAAAGCTAATGTTTCAAAATACAACTAAAGTTGGAGTCAACAAGGAGGGAATAACCTGAATAGTCTAATACGTTCTCAGATTCTCTGATTTATTCACCTGGATATTGGACTTTCCTTATTCCCAACAATCAGAACAAATTATACTCCAGAAAATATTAAATGAAATCTACAAATAACTTTAACTGCAAGAAATTAAAGCATTACAGCATCTTACTCTTCTATGTTTTATTACTTTTATGGAGTTATTTGCAACATATCTTGTGATTTGAAAGGATAAAACCTATATTCATCTCTAGATAAAAGGCTGGCAAGCCTTCTCCAAGCAGGAGAACATTAGATTAATCTAGGCAATACTTTCACCCTACAATTTGCTTGCTCCAGGCATTAATCTAATTTGATTATTAGTAAAATTCTCAGGGATTTAATTTACACTATACTTTTATCACCATCGCTATTTATTAATATTAATATTATGTGTTGCCCAATGCAAAATGCCACTATGCAAATTACAGTACCACAAATTCTGTTTTTAAAGCAAAAATAATTTTTAAAGCAAAAAGATTTTTTTAAAAAAACTAACAATAGAAAACCCCCATTTTGAGCTGATCTAAATATGTGCAAATTCATCATTCAAAGAGTAACACTCCCCATGAAAAATATTAAGCCACTAGCTGAGAAAATATATTAAACTCAAACACCAAAAACCACTGCTATTATACATATTGTTAAACTGCTTAGTTATGCCTCATACCCTGTTATAGTTGTGCTCATGTGTATCTTCAAGTTCTCCATTACTTGTCACAGAAATCTCTGCTGCTGAATTTTTTGGAGATTCTTCAGCCATTGAACACTCCTATAGTTTGAAGAGAAATATGTTGAGTGTTATAAAATGATATTAATATTAAATGTTTAGCTATTTCGCTAAACTACCACATTTCACTGAATCACAAAGAGGATATTTGCAGATCCCAACACAATGATCCTATGAAACATAGCTTGTTAAATTATTCAGTCTCCTAAACAAAAAGGAAGTAGTAGATCAAGTACCCTTTGTTCAGGTCAGTCTGCTCCCACCCCAGTGCTAGACACACATAAAAACAATTGATGGCCCACATAGTAACTTCTGCCTCCTAGTCACAGTACATTAGATATTCCTGTCACTTAACATTACCAAACAGCATAATATTTATATTTACTTTGGTACATGGCAACCCTTTTCAGTTATCAAAAGATGCTCACAGAAGTACTTAAGAAAACTGCACCGCATGTGAGTCATCTGCCTCTTGTTGTGCAGCCTCAAATATTAATGCCCGTAAGGCTGATGAGTGCATCTGATCAAGCACCTGATTGTCACAGTGCCAGGTAAAACTCTAGTTTCCCAGTTTCTCTATAGAAGTGTACATAAGACTAAGGCCAACCAACGGCTGTTCACTTACCTCCCATGGTGTTCCCACATTAACACTGGAGTATTATAATAGGTTATATATTTAATCTCAGCAGATGTACAATTTTGATACTGTAAACAGCTGAATAAGTAGTTTACGGGCAAACTGTTTCCTCTTTCACACAACACCTGCAATTTTATTAGTCAAAACTCATGTAACTATGGCATCTGTTTTTATAAGGTACTGAAAGCAAATCAAAAGACTAATGCACACATGTAAGCTACCATATTTTTCGCTCTATAAGACACACCTGACCATAAGTTTTTAGAGGAGGAAAACAAGAAAAAAATATTCTGAATCAAATGTTGTACTAAACTATTTACGATAATAAACAACCCTCTCCCTCGCTACACAGCACCTCTCCTGCGAAGTGGAAGGAGGAACGGAGCCCCTTCTGTTCCTCCTCCCGCTTCGCTGAAGGGGCGCTGCACAGCTCTCCCTCTCTGCGCAGCGCCATTTGCTCCATAAGACGCACACACATTTCCCCTTACGTTTTAGGAGGAAAAAAGTGCGTCTTATTGAGTGAAAAATACGGTAATATGAAAACACTACATAGCTATTATCCGTAACTTTAGCTCATCTTTGCAAAACGGCATATGCCCCATGGGCTAGAGTATCTCTCTGCATCTTCTGGGTTTTGTTAGATTGTGGAAGGACCTAACGAAGAGTCCACATGACTATGTGGCAAAAGCCTGAACCAATCAAGTCACCACAGAGTACATCATGCAGAGTGACCAGTGCTGAAAGTGCTAAGACACTAGCTGTATTAATTAAGCCTGGTAAGAGTAAACTGTACATTACAATTTATGACATATTGTAATATTCAAGCAGACCTGCCTTGCCACAGATCAGGTCACATCAATCAAATGTAGCATTCAGTTCTTAAAGCAATGGCATGGTTTGCACATCACATTAAACCATAGTTTTAAACAAACTATGGTTTGATGTATGCTGCTTAATAGTTCCCAAGGCACTCCTAGTCTGTTCACTTGATGCTGAACCATAATTTCATAATACAGTGGTGCCCCACAAGACGAATGCCTCGCAAGACGAAAAACCCGCTAGATGAAAGGGTTTTCCGTTTTTGAGATGCTTCGCAAGATGATTTTCCCTATGGGCTTGCTTCGCAAGACGGAAACGTCTTGCTAGTCTTGCGATTTTTTTTTGCTCCCCCCCCCCCTTTTCTAAGCCGCTAATAGCCTTTTAGCCGCTAAGCCTTTAATAGCCGCTAAGCCGCTAAACCGCTAATAGCGCTAATCCGCAAAGCCGCTAATAGGGTTGCTTCGCAAGACGAAAAAACCGCTAGACGAAGAGAATCGCAGAACGGATTCTTTTCGTCTTGCGAGGCACCACTGTACATGCTAACAAAATCCTTACCTACTGTGGTCGGTTTCATATCCCCAGTTAGCTATGAAGCTCTCTGCGTGACCTTGGGTCAGTAATAGTCTCTCAGCCTAATCTAATTCACAGGATTGTTGTAAGGATAAAACAGACAGAAGGGAGAACCATGTACGCCACCTTGAGCTCCTTAGAGAATCACAGAATTGTAGAGTTGGAAGGGATCCCAAGGACCATCCAGTCCAACCCCCTGCAATGCAGGATTCCTGCCCACAGAAAAGTTGGGATATAAATGCAATAAATAAACAAATCTTTTCTGTTTTCTGCCAGTAGACAGATTGTAGAAAGAAGGCTATCAGTTATGCACTTCTCTCTTTGATCATGTATGTCTCCTGAATAAAATCCACCTGCCAGCAACATGCAATCCTATGTTCATGCTAGGAAATAAGGTATTATTGCATCACTTTCCGTAGGTGTAATACTTTTTCTATGATGTAATCAAAAGCATTGCTCTATGCAAAAACAAAAAAACCAATAAAAAGTTTCTCAATACAAATTAAAAGAGACTTCATAAAACTTTAGTACACACTATAAAATCTACAATGCATTATACGACTCTGGAGTTACGAGTAGCCTTTGAGCCTACAGCTATACAATTCAGCACAATAGCACCATGTTCTAAAATTTAAGAAACCTAAACACAAAATGCCCAAAATCACGTAAGTCAGGTCAAAATTTAACCAGCTATGATTATTTTAAATACCTTTATATCACAAGTCTTGCTTATTTAGGGTTGTGTTCCCTGCTTTCTCAAAGCCAAAGGGAGACACCACCAAACTGTACTGAAGTCTGACTCAATATAAAAACTAACCCACGGCACATTCCTATGTAGCCTGCAGTCTCCTCATCCCCCTCCACATACTTTTAATCTGGTCTGCAACATATGTGCTGTCTGTGAGGGATGCCAGGTGAGTTTAAGGAAGACAGATTGCTCTGCCCCTGCTTTGGTAGTTGTGACGTTAACATATATGAGAGAGTGCTGGAGGGGAAATAGTTAAATAGGATGCTCAGACAGGACCGAGGGGGGTGGAGTCAGCGGGTCTATAAAACTAGTTCTGAGAGGAGTTTGTGGGGAGTTGTTGGTGGGCAGTTGGTTGGGTTTCATGAGTTGGCTGGTTGGGAAAGGCAGTTGGTAATAGAGAGACAGTTAGGGCAGTTGGCCCTTGAGTGTGGGGAGGTAGCAGAGATAGAGAGAGGAACATAAGACTAAGAAAGTAAAGAGGAACACCGTTTGGTATGCTGTAAAAGTTTTATGTCTGAAATAAAATACACTCTTCTTTATTAATTGAAAAGCTGACTGAGACTGAAGTGATTTTACTAGGGAGGACCTGGTTGGTGGCAGCGGATTAGTGGTGTACGGTCAATAGTCAGTGAGACGACCAGGGGCTCCATACGAAAGTCACAGTAGTTTCTGAGGTGGCTGCAGAGGAGGCTGCAGAGTTTATCTTCCTCAGCAGTGAGCACGGAAGCTGAGTGAACTTCTGGAAGAAGGAATCAGTGTCCTACCCTTCCTATCACATCTCACTTTACTGGGTGGAAAGGGGGCTTTCTTGTGTTTTGATATTGTGATTTTATCCTGTGAACTGCCCTGAGACATGCAGGTATGGGGCAGTATACAAATTTATCATCATCATCATCCTTCATTTACAGCCAGTACATGTCTATTCAGAAGTAAGCCCCACTGAGTCCAATGGAACTGGTTTCAATCCCAAACACACTTATGTAGTGTAGTGGTTAGCAAGTCGCTTTAGGACCAAGGAAACCAGAATTTGAATCCCCACTCAGTCATGAAGCTCACTGGCTGACCATGCATAATGTTGTGCTTTGATGGACCCGACCCCTGCTTGACTGAAAGCAGCATGGAAGATTTTTGTGCTCCACATTCAGCCAGGCAGACTTCTTTCCCTTCTTACCTTGGGCACTCACTAGAGACATGCTTTGCCACTGCCCTGGTGATGTCCATTTCCCCACCTAAATGAATGACACTTCCTTCCTATGGGGACAAGCTGCATTTCGGGATAAAACAAAGCCAAGCCTGTACTCCCAACACTGAGTAGCTACTACTCACAGGGTTCTTTACAATGTACAGACTCTTCCTCCAACATTCGCAGTCAACCATCATGTGAAGCAGTTTACAAGTTAAAAAGCAATTCATTAGAGACTCTGTTGGGCGCAGCCACCTTCGCCTGATGTTTGTGTTTCTCTTGATCGAGTCATTCCAGAAAGAGAATGTCCCTGCCCACTACTGACATGCAGCTGCCAAGAGATCAGTACCAACTGGGAGTATTGCCCCTTATAGAAAAACAGAACTTCCCACAACTGTTCTAAAAGTTGCAGGTGTAAGCTCTGGTGGACTGCACTATGCAGAGCTTGCCATAGTACCAGGGACACAACCAACAAGGCTCTGCCCTTATCCTAAGATACAACTAGCACAACTGACGCAGCAACAATGGGATATAATCACCTGAAAGTGGCCTGGAGCATTTTGCACCAGTTGTAGCTGTTCAAGGACAGACTTAAGAGCAGGATTCAGTCATTTTCTTGTGTTCCACATCTTAATAGGACACTTTGCAAGAAGTTACTCAAGCACCAAATAAGCTCCTTACCCGAAAAGGGGAAGCTGTGCCCTTACAACAAAAGCTGAAACTGTAATAGTCTCTCAAATTCAGGATGAGACTAGGCAACATTTTCAATCTCAAAATAAGTGGTAGCCAAAGATCCATATTATGAGGGTGCAAACATCTGAGATGGGTATGTTATCTCTCCTGTCTTCTACCTGGCTGACTGAAAGCTTTTCACCTAGATCTTGCCAAAGAACAGCAGTGGGCATAAGTGAGAGGTGCGGTGAGGGGTTATTATGAGATTTTATGTACCAGGGCATAGTGATGAAAGACTTATCAAACCATCTAGCATCTGTGATTCTATCTTATTATTAATTATTTTTCTATAAACACACAAGAATCTGGATCAATAAGTTCACAGAGGTCTCTCATGTGTACCTTTCCTGAAAAAGCACCAGGTGGCCCCAGCCACCAAAAAACCTGTGGGGACAAAAATGAGGCTCAGGGACAAAAAGAACACTTGCAAGGTTATCTATAAAATCCTTATTGTTCCTATGATCTGACAGAATACTTTGCTGTTTAATGGGGCAATACAAAATCAAATGTAAAAATTAATTTGTTTTCAGTTAATCATGTTTTGAATTTGACAAACAATATTCTGTTATAATCAAGAACAATTAAAACAGAGATTGGTTCAATTTTCTCCCCAGTCTGAGCCTGTTACTGGATTGGTTGATTTTAAATAGCTACAACCACTTGTATCACCCAATCACCTCAGAGTCAGACTGGAGTTCTTCTGGAGCCTGGTGAAGTTCATCAACAGTTTCTGGATTCTTGCTGTTTTCTGACATACCTGAAAGTGAAATAAGTTGAGCATGCATTGAGTTCTTCCAAGTAACTAAATTACGTGCTTTAAGGAAGTTCCTTCAAAATATTTACAAACCTTTCCAACTATATGTATCCAAATTAGTACACTTTTCATTCACTAGCAAATGTTATCATGAAATGTGAATTACTTTTACTCTCTTTCATAACACAAGGGACAGAACAACAAGAGAATAGTTAAGGGCTCCCTCAGCTAAACTAGAACTACTAATTAAAAAATACAAATGTTCCCAAGCAATCTAAAAACAAATTACTATTAGTTCTACCTATAGATCAAAATGCTGAGACTAACACAATAAACTCAAGGTCACAATGCTGTATACCAGCACCTGAGAACCTTTTTCAGTATTAGATATCCACAACAATATTTTAGATACAGGTAATTTACAGCTTATGCACATTTAACCCTAACCCTGCCCCTGCTCTCTTTCCAGGGCCAAAATCTACATACACGTCAGCGGTCACACGCCAATCAAACCTACATAGCCTCATGACTATCAGTTTTGAACTGAAACAGGGAAATCCAAAAAGTGGACAGTACTTTCTTCATAACAAGGGACTTTTTTAGGTTTGCAGAAATGTTTTTAGTTGTAAGGGGGGAAGCCCCCGGAAGAACCTAATCCTTAATTTCCAGGACCTACAGAATACTGAAGGCAGCTGAGATACAGAATGTTGAGTGTTATTAGATAAAAAGGGAAAATGTTCTGGGTGAGCTTGTAACAGCTCTCAACGTTCTATAATTGGGATTAATTAGGGGGATTAAGGTCAAAGAGAAGATTGTCATGAGGTTAAAATAAAGCTCTTCTCCAAACTAAACAGGGAGGTTTCAGGTGAAGGAGGAGCAGAACTAGTACTATTTTTCTTTCCCTCTCCAGAAACTTCCCCCCGCCCCCGCTCTTTAGCGATGGATAGATCAGTCCACTTGTGACCTGGGTCAATTTTACATGCATTTACTCTTAAGTATGGTCAGTCATATCTCAACATTAATCTGATTTTAAAAAGAAGTCCATACAAATATTCATATTTAAGTATGAATTTTATCTCAATGTACATATTCCTAAACTTTCTATTCTAAAACACATTTTTAAATACATGCTAGAACATTTTGCACCAGGAACTGTACTGCAAAATTATGTTCCAATTCATGTTTAAGTCTGCAAGATATGGATTCGGTCATCTCCTTTAAAAATACATAGTCTTCATCTCTACCACTCTGATACACAGCAAATTGATCAGGTTTGTTGATGATAGTCCACCCAAATCTTTTAGCATTATATAGCACAAGAGGAAAATGTTACAGGAAGGTGGAAAAGAAAGAAGTTTTCCTTTATGCTGCAATTTACAATCCTCCTCACACAAGCCCTGACTAGTGCTATAAAGCTCCTGTTCCAGAACGATTAGATCCATAAACAAGAATAATCTTTTGAGAGTTGCAGAAGACTATGCTGCATACTATTCTTTCTTATTTAATATATGTATTAATATAATATATCCTGATTAAAAACCCTCCCCTAAATCTAAGTTTTCCTATTTCCCTGCCAAAACTGAATGCTGAGCAAACACTCTGTAGGAAGATTATAGAGGGGAACAGGAAGACTGACTGCTGATGCCTTCGGTGCCTATTTACAACTAAACTCAAGAGACCTAGAGCATCTAAAGGCACTATCCAACTAAGGCTACAATCCTAGCCATGTCTTTTTTGAAGTAAGTTCACTGAATTCAATGGGGCTTACATTCAGGCATGTGAGGTTAGGATTCCAACCTTAGCTATACTCAAGAGTAGACCTACTAAAAGCAATGGACCTGTCCACTGCAGGAACCATCATTTCAACACTATAACCAATTTAGAATGTTTTATTTATACTGTATCTAATTAAAAGTATTTCCATCACATGGCTACATTACCTAGCATACAAGAACACGCTGAACGTAAGATAGTGAAACTGAATCACATGGATTACATTACACTGATGTACATCTTGCTACATTATCATAGCCAAAAGGCAGCACTTAAAACTTTTCAAACCTTTAACAACTTTTAAATGCCATTTTAAGTATATAAACTCACCTGCTAAAAAACAAGTTAATATTGGCACAATAGAATTAGCAGATATTGCACTATGCACTTGAAGCACTTCAGAAACTTGAAAAAAACATAAAACTGTTAAATATTTGAGTCTCAAGGAACAACACTAGTCCCCTTTCTTTTCAGATATGCAAGCTGCCGGAAAGCCCACACTGTTTCACCCCATATTCAGCTCTTACTCTTTGCTGCTGCTGTTGAAGACTCTGACCATATGGTCTTACCATTCTAGACCTCTTTAAACCCACTGCCCCTTTCTCTCTCTTCTTCCATCAATTCAGAAAATATACACTGAACTTTTTAAAAAAACGTAATACAATAAAAATCAGGTCCTGTCGAAGACCTTTACTTTATGTTTAAAGGGGACATTATCAACTTGAATATTAATCTAATATTAAACAAACTCTTTCACTTCATAATGAATGACTTTGTCTCAATCACAGTAGAGAAAATGGAGAGAATTTTCAACAAGCGGAAGTAGTTACCATTAATCGCTGTGCTTCCTAGGACTGAGGAAGTTAAGCAAAGTTCACTGCAAATTAGTATGTTTAACAGTGTGGTTTTACATGATGCATTTCTAACCTGCCAAGAACCCACAAATACACTAGTGGTAAACAGAAAATAAAACCTGCAGGGAAGGCTTCCAGTAAGTTCAACTATGCAAGTACTTTTTTTTGGAAGCATTTATTTCACAGTTAGCACCAGCCTGCATCTAACTGGTGTGGTCAGAGGCGGATTTAAGGGAGTGTGATTGGTTCACCTGCGCTGGGTGCCAAGCCGAGAAGGTGCCACAGGGGAAACCACAAGAATGACTTAGAATGGAAGGCAAGAGGCAAGGGGGTGCTGAATTTTGGCGTTGCACACGGCACCTCTGAAATTTGAAAACCCAAAGTCTGCCACTTGTGGGATGTAATATGAGTAGGTAGACAGAAACAGGATTTTGCGGGTGACCATACATGAAGCAGTGACTTGGCCATGTTATACCACCCATCAAACAGTTCATGTAGCCTGCCACATCCAAGTTTTCATTTAGGTTATGCTGAAACTCAATGTAGCAGTCAAGTCTCATCTGTTCATTGCCTTAAAGAAGCACCTGAGTATCTTATCTTAGGTTGGATTCGGATTTGGTATACAGTGGTACCTCGGGTTAAGTACTTAATTCGTGCCAGAGATCCGTTCTTAACCTGAAACTGTTCTTAACCTGAAGCACCACTTTAGCTAATGGGGCCTCCTGCCACCGTGCCGCCAGAGCATGATTTCTGTTCTTATCCTGAAGCAAAGTTCTAACCTCTGAAGCACTATTTCTGGGTTAGTGGAGTCTGTAACCTGAAGCGTATGTAACCCGAGGTACCACTGTATACCTCTTCACATCACTTCCCTGTAAAACTCCCCTTCCTTGTCAGTGGGTGTAAAAGAAGAACACCTAACCCATGGATAGGCAAAGTAAAGCCCGGGGGCCGAATCAGGCCCAATCGCCTTCTAAATCCGGCCAGTGGACGGTCCGGGAATCAGCGTGCTTTTACATGAGTAGAATGTGTCATTTTATTTAAAATGCATCTCTGGGTTATTTGTGGGGCCTGCTTGGTGTTTTTACATGAGTAGAATGTGTGCTTTTATTTAAAATGCATCTCTGGGTTATTTGTGGGGCACAGGAATTCATTCATATATTTTTTTTCAAAATATAGCCTGGCCCTCCACAAGGTCTGAAGGACAGTGTACCGCCCCACTGCTGAAAAAGTTTGCTGACCCCTGATCTTGGCACAGGAACAAATAAAGTCTCACTACCTACCAAGCCAAATCACAATTTGTGGAACTGGAATCACAATTGAGCAATCTAAAAATATTCCAGTTCTTTTACCAGAAATCTCATAACGATGTCATATTATGAATCATTATGATCCCATAATATGTGCATGCTATAAAACCCCCAACAATTTCCTTCAATAAAACAATATTGTAATGGCAGAAGGTAGACTATATATATATATATATATATATATATATATATATATATATATATATATATATATTTATTGTCAGGGGCTCAGGGGCAGAGCCACGGGGGAAAGAGGCGTTGGAGAGCGAAGGGGAGGAATCTGAGGGGAGCTTAGGAGGATATGACAGTGACTCGAGAGATTCCATGAGTCTCTCCAGCGAATCAGAAGATTCTCAGAAAGAGGCGCCCAGGGTCAGGGCAAGGGGGGCCAGCGGTGAGTCCCCAAGCGGCAGCTGCAGATCAGGGCCAGCTTCCCTGCCAGAGCGTAGCGGGGGGGGGGGGGGGGGAAGAAGCCCACAGATCAGAACCGGCGTCCACTCCAGCAGGGAGAGAGAGAGAGTCAGAACTGACCACGCCTCCGTCGGAGAGTGGAGGGGCGGAGCAGAGGTCAGTTCCAGCCAGCCCCTCCGAAGGAGGAAGCAGTGACAGGAGCAGTGTAGCCGTTAGGAGGAAAGTGGCCGGCTGGGCGCGCGCGCCAAGTTCAAATGTGCAGGCGCACGGGTCAGCAGAAAATCCGGATTGGGAGCCAGGTCCCAAAGCCCGCCGGAGAAAGGGGGAGGAGTCAGAGGAATCCGCCTCCGAAGAGTCCAGGAGGGGTGGAACCCCAGGGGGCAGGAGGACCCAGAGGAGAAAAGAGCAGAGGAAGAGGTGGAGCAAAGCTCGGGTGTTAAACTGGTGTAGGGGAGGGGAAGAATCAGACGGAGCTTCAACGGTCTAAGGTTACAGACGTAGGGATGCGCGCCACGGATGTAAAACCAACAATGAACTTTAATAAAGACTTTTGTATATAAAGAGACACTGGCGTTGGTCCTTTGTGAGCTGGGACCTGAGGCACCCCTGACATATATATATATGAATGACATTACTTCCTTTTTACACTAGCTGCCTAGTTTTTATTTATTTTTAAAAGTTACACCTGGGTCTCAAATATAGGCTTTATTTGGTTCTGTTGTTTCTGCCTTTTCTTTTTCTTTTTATAAGCATATTTTAATATTGTGTGTTGCTTTGGGGGCTTTCCAAAAAGTTACCTAAGATTTTAAAGAAAAACACTGGTGGCAACTGCTGCTCCTTGTAGCATGTTATTAAGCATAAAACTGTAAGAACTTACAAATATATATATACTGTACAGCAAAACATCATGGAGTTAAAGCAGAAATATAACACAGAATTAGGTGCATGCTTTTGTGATTAGCCTTGTGTTTAAAATGTTTGCCTCTAAAGACACAGGAAAACATATCCTACTGTACAATAAAGCTGTCTTAAGGAACAATAAGCTATGACCTCCACATAAAACTGAAAGGAGAAGCATGCATGGGGCAGGTGAGGGAGGACATTCTTGGGCAAATCCTCCAAGTTCTAGTCATCTATAAAACTAGAAAAGCCACAATTCCAGAAAGTGTTGGTACAATACACACAGAGTAGTGTACTCTGCAAGATGAATACTGCAGTATAAGAAGCGCAAGAGGAGACCCGAGTACATTATTCAACTAAGCAGCAGCCACATTTGTGCATCTTACTGTATTCTGAATGTACCTGCAAAAACCATTCCATGTCTGTTTCCTATGGATGACTATTTCCTAGCTTGACCATCAGCTTCACCTACTGACTTTAGAGAAGTCACTTCCACCCTAACAATCTTTAAGAACTGATCCAATATTAAATTGCTTCATAAGAAGATATAACTATTCAAGTTTTAAATCCCAGACAGTACTGAACTACAAGTTCCATTTCACAACGAAGAAAACTACCTTTGTGTGAACATAGCCCCAAACCTTTCATCTATAACTCATCCAAATGGCCGGGAGTCATGGATTCTGGGGAAGCAAGGCAGAAAGAAGAGTGCATGGCCAGAATACAACCCCTGAGCAAAAAGCAGCAGCAACTTCACTTTTGGAAGTCAAGGGTGCGAGCACCAAGGAACCTAAAGATTTTGTGTGTTTTTAAAAGGCTAAATAAAGTGGGAAAGAGAAGAAAACTAAAAAGGGCGTTTTTCCATGAGCAGCTTTGTACTTCTCCGCTGAGCACAAGTACTTCCTCCTGGGCACAAACACATCAGCTTTACACCTGCCCTTTGCCCCACCCTCCAGGAGATAAAGACCAGGAACCCTGAGTGCGCACCAGGATCCCCTTCCCGACAGGCCTCCCAAGCGGATTTGTTACCTAACAGGCGAAGGACTAATCTTCCCGCATCGTCCTATACCTCCGTGCCGTGACATTTAAAAAAATAAATAAAAATAAAGCAACACCTGTTGAGCCACTGCCTGCCAGGCAGGCTGCAGCGGATAGGAAACGGTCTCTTCCAGGAAAGAGCGAAATGTGGGGGGACGCGCCCTTCCCTCATACGTGGCCTAGGCCCCGGCTGAAGCTCCGGGGCCGCAGCAGGAGGAGGCCAAGAACACCGGCCTGGCGCCGCGGGCGAGGAGGAAGGAGCGGAGTAACGGGAGAGGCGGCGGCGGCGGAACGAGAAGGGCTTCGGCGAGGGAGGCGCTGAGGGCTCCGCGTCGGTCCTGTCTGAGGGGAGGTTTTTTTTTTTTTGGGGGGGGGGAAACGGCGCTCATCTCTTCGCCACCCCCCCCCCCGCCCACAGCAGCCACCCACCACACCCTTCTCCTCCTCCCTCACTTGCCTTCAAGCTCGGCTGCTTCCAGCTGCTCCCCCCGCAAAAGCCACGGAAACACGGCCGAGCAGCTTAAACGGAAAGGGCTCGCGAGGAAACGAGCCTCTCTCTCTCTCTCTCTCTCTCTCCCTACCCCCCCTCCCCGCCCTGAACGGCTGCACCAACCGGAACTGCCTGGCCGGAAGCAGAGCGTCCTCTTGCTGCTCTGTAACCTTCCGAAGGGGCCGCTCTAGGCGCCGGCAGCCGCGAGGGGCCGCTTCCACGTTGCTGTCACCATGGCAACAGCATCCGGGCATGTCGTTTTGCGGCCGGTCTCCCCCCACTTCTGGCTTCTCGCCTGCGACAAGCGGGCCGCGGCTGCAGACCTAGTGGAAAAAAGGAGGAGCTCCTCCGGTTGTGGAGGGCAACCAATGCGCAGAAGTAGAATAGGGTGCCGTGCCCTTTAAGGCTCCTCCGCTTCGAATTGCGGCTCGCCAGTGGGAACGGGAAGCGAAGGGTGTGCTGTGTGTGGTTTTTCCTTTCCCGCCCTCCCAGAGGTGCATTCAATTGCCCGATGCAAAAACAAGGAAGAGCCTTGTTTCACCCGGGAACTTCCCTAAGCAGGGTTGCCTTCAGGTGTTGAGATTCCAACTAAACATCAGGAAGACCTTTCTGATGACAAGAGCTGTTTGACAATGGAAAAGGCTCCTTTGGAAGGTGGTGGGCCTCCCTTGGAGATGGGGATGGGGGTTATCAGTGAGGACAGTGAGTGGTGGCATAGCTGAGTTGAGCTGCAGTGAGGTCCTCAGCTAGTGTGCCAGGGCTGCATGTAGAGAAAAAGTAAGGCTGCATACACTAGTTCTATTCAGTGGTCTCTGCTTAGGAGATATGCACCTAATTTGTAGACAGTGTGGGGGCAAGCCTGGCACACATACTGCAGTGACAGGGCTAGCACACATGGCTCTGCTCTTTCTTCATGTGCTGTTGATTGCATGGAAAATATCATAACTAAATAGAGTTCAGTGAAGAATGTGAGTTGGAATCAAAGTCTATATTGTGGCTGGAATAGGTTGGGAGGGGCAGTCACCTGGGCTCTCTGTTGATGTGAGAGGAAGTGGGATAATGTGCTGTACTCCTTTTTTCGGGAGTAAAGTTACATTGATGGCAATGGTGGATACAATGGCTGAGTGAGTGTAGGATTTGGACTAAGCCACCTGCCAAGCCTCCGCATTTCACCCATTACAGGCTCTTTCCCTGTGATCACTCCTGACTTTTCTGCATTCAGCGTAAAGGCCTTAATAAAATTTCAAAGCATGTTCAGCTGAGTGCATTCTCCCATCAGATCTTCACGTGGAATGCTTGATAGGACATGATTCTACTTTTAGAGCACAAGTGGTGAATCTCGTGCCAAATTTGGCCCTACAGGGTTCTCTGTTTGGCCCCCAGGACTCTCCACAGGCCACACCCCTCACCAGGCCTACTCAACACCCTCCTTGAGTGTTTTGCCCTGCTAGAATGTGCCCTTGAACTCTGACATTGCAGGATAGAGAGGAAAGCATGAGTATATGGAGAAACTAGCCTTCTAGTTAGTTGCTCTGCTCACTTTTGCCTCAGACTTCACCCCCCACTGGCCTGTGGCCCCAGAAGACTGCTCAGAATAGACAGCAGCCCTTGAGCAGAAATAAGGTTCCCTAACCCTGTGCCAGGCATAGAGTGGGGCACCAAAGATCCATGTTAAAATAGCTACTGCAACAAATAGACACATCTGTCAGCAGATCTCTCAAATTAAAGCAGCAGTACTGACAAGTTTTACATATAATACAGCTGAAGTTATGTTTCATACTTTATTTTGATGTGAGATAAGAAGATTCCTAGTTGCAAAGTACTCAACTCATTAGTCCACATGTTTGAAACTCAGTCTAGAGAAGTTATGGAAAATATTCTTATTGGGCAAAGATACCAGAAAGGCTTGTTTGTGCTCATTCCTTAGCTGTGTGCTTGTGATATACCAGAATATACCCATGGCATTGATACTCTAACTCTGTGACGTTTATTTATTAACACAGTGACGTTTATACCATGAGATCAGGGTACTCATTTGAAAGCCAATCTAATTAAAGCACTTGAGGATAGCGAGGTGACAGAACGAATGTCTCTAGATGCATTTGAGCCTCTGAGGGAGTTTGGGGGTTGTACCATGGCGGAGTCTTCAGATGCTCCCTCACTTCTGCCTGCAGTAAGGAAGAAGAAAAGCTTATCAATCAAGGACAAAATTAGTATAATAGCTGCAATAGAAAGTGGCAAGAAGAAGGCAGACATTGCGGAAAGATACGGTATAAAGAAAAACTCCTTGTCCTCCATCATGAAGAACAAAGAGAAAGTTTTAGAAGCCTTTGAATCGTGGCAATTTGACCCTAAAAGAAAAAGGTTAAGGACTGCATTTCATACAGATCTGGAAGAGGCACTGGTGAAGTGGTACAGAATGGCTCAGTGTTCAAATATACCAGTGAATGGGCCGATGCTACGCTTCCAAGCTAATGATTTTGCACAGAAACTTGGACATAACGATTTTAAATGTAGCAATGGCTGGCTAGATCGTTTTAAAGCAAGGTATGGACTGGCATTCAGATCTCAGCCTGTTGTAGCTACTGCTCGTACTACTCGTACCACTGCTGCTACCACTACAGAGGATACAGCAACTGCTTGGCATCAAAATATTCTGTCTTACTATTTAAAGGTTTATCAGCCAAATGATATATTTAACATGAAGGAGACAGGATTGTTTTATCAGATGTTACCTAGTCCTACTTTTACATTTAAAGGAGAAACATGCTCCCTGGGAAAATTAGGCAAAGAAAAAATAACTGTAGTGGTTGGCGTAAATATGGATGCTTCCGAAAAACTTCCGTTGCTTGTTATAGGAAAGAACAAAACTCCCTGCTGCTTTCAGGGTGTCACATCACTGCCTGTGGAATATCAGTCAACTACTATGGCACAGATGACTTCAGAGCTGTTTGATCAGTGGGTGAGCAAACTTGACAAGAGATTTCAAATGCAGAAGCGTCACATCATTATTTTTGTGGACTCTTTCCCTTTTCACCCAGAGGTAAGGAATTTGAAGTCTATCAGACTTGTATCCTTCCCTTCTTGCTCACCCTCCAGATTTACAGCTGTGAAACAAAATATCACCGAGAGTCTGAAAGTAAAATACCGGTGCCTTCTTCTCAAGAGATTTGTAGACTGTGTTGAAAGTGGTAAGGAATTCATGCTGACTTTGCTTGATGCAGTTGACATGTTATACCTATGTTGGAGGGCTGTATCTCCAGGGACAGTTGTTAAAAGTCATAGCAAAGAAGGGTTTAGATCACAAACTGGGGAAAACATTGATGAGGACACAAAAACGGAAATTAATTTTGATTTGGCTGCATATGCATCGGCAGCAGGAGTTGAGTTTCCAAAAGGCTTGTCTTTGGAGGAATATGTAGCTTTCAATGATGACTTGATAAATTGTGAAATGCCTCCTAACACTGAAATATCACAGGCTAAAAAATGTACTTCAAATGGAACTTATGAGAAAGATGATGGTGATGACTTTCCAGGATGTAAACACCCTTCGCCATCAAAGGAGGAGGCCCTTACTGCTTTAGATACTCTTCGAAGATTTCTTAGACACCAAGATTTGAAGGAATCTCTTCATACTTCCTTCACGGTTCTGGAGGACTTTATTCATCTTGCAGCATCTAAATAAGTACTTTAATGGAAACTACTAATTGCTTAGTTCGTTTTGAAAACAACTCTATCATATAGTACAGGCCTATAAAATTTGAGGCCTATTATGCTAAACCCGGCCTATGAGCCATGTATGGTGGATTTTGCTGCCTCCATGGGACTGCAAAAACCCGGAGAGCTGTCAAATGCCCACCACATGGTTGGTGGATTGTGTCTGCCTTGGCAGGTCACAAACTGGACAGGCCCAATCAACAATGCAAGATTTTGTGAATTGTGTTGCAATGGTGCTACCCTGATCCATAATTCTGTCTACGCTCTCAGGTTACAATTGTATTCTTCTCACCCCAGAAGAATTCAGAGTAGCATTTGAGGCTCACAACAACCCTGTAAAGTAGATTATGGCAAGAGATTGAGATGTATCTTTGTAAGCACTGCTGTATAACAACTAGTTTATGTTAATGCAAGTTATCCTAAAATAGTAGTTTTTCTTTCTGCATTTATTATTATGGTTGGATATTTATTTATACCCCATCTTTCCCCTTGATGGGACTCAAAGCAACTTACAGATGCAGTGGTACCTCGGTTTACGAACAGCCCTGTTTATGAACTATTCGGTTTACAAACTCCGCAAAACCAGAAGTAGTGCCCCAGTTTGCGAACTTTACCTCAGTCTAAGAACGGAATCCGAACGGTGGAAGGGCACCAGCGGCAGGAGGCCTCATTAGGGAAAGCGTGCCTTGGTTTAAGAACGGTTTCAGTTTAAGAATGGACTTCCGGAACGGATTAAGTTCATAAACCAAGGTACCAGTGTATAATGTTTTGTTGCTGCTTGCTGTTTCTTTAGTTGAAAATGCTTCCCCACCTCTTCCAGTCAGCAGCCCTTGAGTGGAATCTTGGCATATTGCTTTGACAAGCGACTCCCCACCATCTAACACATCTAATATTATACCCCTAAAGAGATCACATTGCAAAACTAACTGTGAGATGCATAGCAGCAAAGTGGGTCAGGTTTGACATGGATGTAAAATGTGACTTGAGCTGCCAGCATGAAGTACTTTACGCAAAGTGTGTGAAGAAAACACTAAAATAAATGAAATATTTAAGACTAGAATGTACTTACAACATTTCACTGGCTCTGTTTCACATGATGCAGACTAAATAAGTTATTTTGTTATGAATTAAATCAAGTAATATTAACAGATAACAATATATACCCACATGCTCAAGCCTTTATAGCAGCTCAATATATTAGGAAGATGTTAAGACCCAGAGGATTCAGACTGGGACCAAAAGGACAGCCTTGACACACCTGAATAACCTGTTTAGCGGTCCAACTCACCTTGTCATTCAGACACCTCACTCGGGGCAGGGGGGCTTTGATCAGTTTCTGCACCCCTTTGCAGATCCAGGTTTCCACCACTTCCTCTCCTAACCTCCTATCTCCCTAAAGCTAAGGAAGAAACAGAACTGGTGAAGAACCAGAGGTCTGCTTAGAAAATGTATACTTAGGTGGGCAACTGGTGCATCTTGGCACCCAGTTGGTGATCTGAAAGAGAATGGCCTGGCTTTCCTAGCATAAAACAGCTCAGTGTGTGCCTGATCTTTGCCCTGCTTTTTTATTCATTCTTGCCTTGGCTCCTGACTGGATCTCCCTTTGCTTTGTGCCAGAATTCTGCCTGCACTTTGGTCTCTGTGCCTGGTTGGACTCCAGTAAGATGAGCTGATCTTGGACAGAAGCAAAAAAACGATCCAAATAACTGGTGGTATTCAACTAAGTTTTATTAAAAGCAGACCCACTGAAATTAATGAACGCAACCAAGTTAGATTTGTGAATTTTAGTACGTCTACTCCAAGGAGCATACCACCCAAAATATCAGCTAAATATTTTCTGAGGTGTTCTGGATACATAGAAAAAACAAAAAACCCTTCCAACAAAGCCTGAAATTTCCAGATGCTTCAGACTATAACTCCCATGACCCCCAGCCATCCTGGGTAACAGATGGGAATAAAGGGAGTTGCAATCTGACTGCCTTAAGGAAACCCATTTGGCTCACTCTGACTTTAAAACTCTACTACTTTGCTCCTGCTGGCAAATTACAGTGCCTACATAAAAGTGTGTGTGTGTGTGTGTGTGTGTGTGCGCGCGCACACACACACACACACACACACACACACACAAGATTCTGACTACTATTCTTACCACTACAGCACATGATGGTGATCTCATGATATAATTTCAGCAGTACTATTTATGGCAGTATTCTAAAACGTGTATCCCAGTACTACAGAACGTACTAAATATATATATTTCAATAAATAAATAAAGATGTTACTCTGCCCATCTGGTTGATGGTTTTCTTTTCTTTACGTTGCTTAATTCATCTTTAAAGGGGGCTGGATCAAAAGCACTTTGCAAAAAATACACAAATTATGTAATCTCTGGAAAGTGATCCTGAGTATGTACTTTGGCTTAAGGATGTAAGAGTGCCAGAGAGCAACTTAGAGGTTTACTGGCAGGGCAACAACGAAGGCTATGCACACATTGCATTTATTCTGGCTCCAGAGTGCTCCCACTGCTGGTTTTCGAAACCGTGTACACGTGACATTAGTCGCAATCCACGTCTATGATGTAGTTTCTCAAATAACAGAGGACAAGTCTGCTCTATCTTCTCCATGTCAGCCACCCAGATATTTGAAGACTGGTATTATACCTACCCACTGCCTTAATCTGTACAAGGTAAATTTATGGTGGTATGGTTTAACATAGATTTCACTTATGAAAGAGAGCATTGCTGTTCCCTCATCCCTGCCTTTCTATGTCTTGGGATATGGTAATGTTGTTTCCTGAGTAAAGAGTCATTGAATGACACTCTTTCACACCTGGAAGAAGAAGAAAAGAGAATTACGTTATTACTATTTGAGTTAGGGATAAGGTAAATACATTACCATAACACTGCTCATGAAATGCATCACACAAAGTTTCCGTTGTATTACTTCGTCTGTAATTTTATTTTATTTTTGGGTTGTGTTGGTTCTTCCCTAGCACTCTCCCTGCTGTTCCCCTCTGTTATAAAGCTGTTGCTTCCTGTAGTTTTGAGGGTGGGCCATTCAGATTTGGTTGTGGTCCAACAACCTTTGGCCATGCTGGCAGGGGCTGATGGGAATTGGAGTCCGACCACTTTTGGAGGGCCACAGGTTACCCACAGGTTGCCCCTAGGCCTTGTTGATCCAGTGTGACAGCACTTTCCTCTCCCTGCAAAATGTAGTTATGCTCATAAATCCTACCTGGGTGACTTTAAAAGGTGAACTTAGTGGACCATGAAGCCCCTTAAGAAAAATAAACCTATATTTGGCAAGTTCAGATACGCAAACAGTGGAAGCAGAAGTAAAAGAATTTAGAGAAACTGTTGGGCATCGACATTACAAAAGAAAAGTCATTTAAAGATTTATTGCTTCTTAATGAAATTTGGTGCTCTTTGGAGATGCATATTCTGGGATTCATGACGCCTAGAAGCTAAATATAGTTACTCTTTTGAAAACTCTACTTTCAAAACTCTACAGCCTGGCTTTGGTCAGTAGAGTGCACACACAGTTATAGCCAAAAGCAGGGGAGGCTTGGGGGATTCATGTTGTTTTTATACAGTACTAGAACCCCCAGGATCCTCCAACTGGAGCTAACTGCAAAAGAGATACATCTAAAATTAAAGAATTCTGAGCCCAAGAATTTGTCTGAGTGCTAGAACTAAATGGAATTCACAGTCCTTCCATACCTTTTCCCCATGGTGTCTTTATTGCAGCAATATATTCTTATGAATTTAATCCTAGCAAGCTATTTAAGCCAGGCTAGCTTCCTGATGTTACTGCCTGCGTGATGGGTCATTAAGAGAACAAAAGGAAGGGGGCTCTGTGTCAGATACCAAAGGAGTGGTGCCCCTCCTCCAGATCTTAAATAGCTAGAAGGACAAAGCCTGAGTTGGAGAGCAGAGTTTGCTGTGAAGTGACCTAGAGGAAAAAGCTGAAGGCTGTAAAGGCAAGGAGAGAGTCAGAACTGATTTCTGCTTGAATCCAAGGCTCTGGCTATGGGAAAAACAAGACCCCCTTGGGGTGTTAATGCTGTGAGCTCCTTCATCTCAGGCTTAGGTTGTATATATGTGTAAATAAACCATATATCATAAAGACACCACAGTCTCTGCTGTGCCTCATTTCCAAAAGGAAACATAAATCCTGGGAAGGAATCTCTAACTGCTCAGAGAATGGGCTGGTGTGCAACACTATTTTATTTGGGCAGGGTGTATGGAATTGTATTTGTTGCCATTGTTAAGTGGTATGCACACTGACTGGAAATAATCTCCATTCAACATAAAGGACATTGCTTCCAAGTAAACCTGCCAAGCACTGAGCTGGGAAGTCTGATCTAAATTACAGCAATGTTGTTCCTGTGCATTTACAAAGGAGTTAGGCAGAATATGATAGCAATCTTTAGAATTAAGAAACAAACAAACAAAACTGGTTAGTTTTATTTAAAATAATTAAAAGTTTTAACATTAAAATTTAAAAAGAACCCGCCTCAGCATTGTTCTAGCAATTGCAAAGATTGAGTCTACATATTCCTCACCCCCCCCCCCAGGCATTTACCTTCACCAATTTAGGTTCAGCTTTCAAAACCACCTTAATAATGAAAAACTCCAAGCCCTTAAGGTGCACATCTGCTGCTGTTAACATTAAAACCTTTCTGTAAACTATAGCAGGTCATAGCAGGGCACTAGAGGGCGCTGCTAAAGCAGTAATGAGAGTATATGTGTGGTTTGGTGTGGGGTGGGAACTAAACCACAAACATATCCAGCCAAAGGTTTAAAATGATATTGGTGGTTTCGTATTCTGCATATTGTAACTTGTTCAATTTTAAATGGACCTAGACATATTTGGTCTCTCTACCTTGTGTACTTATTAAATATTATGGTTGCAGGATCTTCAGTGAAGTTCTATTTTTAAGTTTTCATTTATATCAGTTCTAAGGCAATGCGGTACCTCATATATGAGGAAAAACCCAGCCTTTGGACACATAACCAGGGCAGGGAGCAAACCTGAACAAGCAAATATATATATATAAAGCACACACACACACACACCTGAGATATTGGGTGATATTTAAGGGTCACTACTATCTTTCAGCCTACTGTACCTCACAGGATAAAGGGGAAAGCTATTTATGCCACAGGAAGCACCTTACAGGAAGCGTGGTGTTTAGAGAGATGAATAAATAAAGCAAGATGATTGCTTTAAAAAATTGAAAGTTGAACTCCGTGCCTCAATACCACGTCTGGCAGAAAGACCTGGTGTAGTCAAGAGATGAGGAAGGTAATGCATTTCTGGTCAGGGCTGACGTGACCGTTGGGCAGAGGGAGGCAGCTGCCTCAGGCTTCATTTGCTGAGGGGTGGCAGCAGCAGCAGCAACACCTTGACTGTTCCTCTCTGCTGGAGGGCAGAATTGGGTGTGCCAGGTAGATTGCCCTGCACCCCCTAAACTACCCAGTATCCCTCAGGTGTGCTGGTGAATGCTGCTATCCTGTTGCCAGCCTTGAAGCTTGAGTCAGCTCTCGGTCCCTTCGCCTTCTGAACATGAAGGCTGGCACCATCTTGCCCTTTGCCTCAGGCAGCAAAATGTCTTGGGCCGGCTCCTTCTGTGCTCAAGGAGCATGCTGAGGAGTAATGCTTTTTTCTAAAGCAGAAGCACATCAAGCCTCCGTTTCATACCAAACACGTCAGGCTTGCCTTCCCTTAATCAAGTGGAAAGCAATGAACAAAGTGAGGCTTTATGGTTGGAGGCCATGGGTCTGCGTACCCTGTGCTTTCATGGAGCCAAAAAACACCTTTATTGTCTTAATCCCCCCGTCCATGTTTTGCTGTTGTCTGGTAGTCCTAGCAATTAGTTGAAAACCAAATGAACTGAAACTCTACCAGCTATTAAGGTAGAATGAAGGGCTTTAAAAACAGCACGATCTTGTCCCCAGCAGTTGATGGCCTGCAACGGAACAGAACACAAGGCTTTGCTTCAACCCAAACCATATGCTTTGACTCTGTGCCAGGCTGGTAGCTGCTGCCACAAAAGCACCAGGCAATATGTTTTATAGGCATATTGTTGCTGGGTGTCGACATCTACATGCCAATGCTCTGTGTGCTTTCCCAGCTTGCTTTCTGTTTTGTGTACTTAGCGAGGTGTCCAGGATAACAAGCCAAAAGATGGAGGGAGATACCTTCTTGCTTGGCACCGAGCCTTTTAAGATCAGGTGAGAGTTATGTATATGAGTATGGTGGAAGTCTGCAAAGGAGGAGTAACTGCGGGTGCATTTGCACATTCATTTTATGAACCAAAGTCTGTAGGGTGTTTTGGGTGTGTCTGGAGCTGTGCACCATATCTTTAAGAGCACGTGCAAAGGGATCAAATGTAGCTATTTTGGTAGCACACTCTGAATGCCAGACCCAATCTCCATTCCTGTATCTGTCACATTTATTTCCAACCCATTCTCTAAGGAGTTCAGAGTGGGGGAATTGGGACTATCCCATTTTATGGCGTTGGCAAATGCTGCAAGGTCGCTTTAGGTCACTTCCAGAGACAACCTGCTCAATGAGCATTCATCCTGCTTTGTTTGAGAGGAGGCCAAGTGACATTGCATCAAAGCAAGTGTTGTTTTCACACTTCTGGTGCATATCTCCATCACTTTCCTTATGAGATATTCGGGGGAAGCGGGGTTTGTTATGCAAGACCTCCTAAGCCATTATCATCATGACACCCAAATCTGCCCATACGTGACTGAATCCCACCGGAAAATAGTGGCAGTCTGGAAACACCCTAAGCAAAGAGATTAAGGCTTGCCCAAGTCCACCCAGTGAACCTTATGGTTGAATGGAGATGAAGACTGGAAGTCAGATATCCCTGATCAGCTTTACCTGCCCAATTGTTTCTGACTGTTTCAAACTGGGCATGGTTCCTTTGGGTTTCTGCTCTGCAGGTAGGGGAAAGATACCTTTCGCAATTGGCTTTGACTTACACAGGAACATAGAAAATGGCCTTCTACAAAGTTAGATCACTGATCCATCTAACTTCTTGACACTGATCAGCCATGGATCTGCAGTGTGACAGGTTTGTGTATATGTGTATTCTAAACAGTTGCGAAGAAACTGAGATTTTTGGGAATTCAGAGAATTACGTTTCAAAAATATCAGTGAATGGTTTGGTATCTTCTTTAGTCTCATTCTCTGTGTTGCTCGCCTGTTTTGGTGTGTGTCCCTTTCCCCACTAGGTTTCAGTCTCCAACAAAATAGAATATAGAGGGTAGGGCGGTTGCAAAGGCAACTGGCTTCTCTTTTGAAGTCGTGCTGTGAATCATGCTGTTTGGTTATGCGAAGAGGCTCTCTCCCTAGGCGTGGTACAGCCTGGGGGACAACGATTACGCTAATATGCAGTTGCTTACCTTTTCCAGCACTTGGGCATGTGGGTTACATTTATCTGCCAGGGTGGAGCCTCAAACCAGATTTGCCTGGCAGAGTGTCTGTGTCAGGATCACCAGCAGTTAGTCTGGAATCGAAGTCTGCAATCCTTGCAGTGAGCTACTTGGAGGCTGCAGAGTGGAAGAAGAAAGGGGAACTGTTGTGCTGCTGGGTCCCAGTTCCTCAACCCCCCCCCCCCCCCCGACACTTCACAGATGAAGAGAGAGAAAGATCATACTCCTGTGCATGAGTGGGTGGTGCTAAGGTCAGAGTCAGGAAACCTAGCAGCAAGTAGAAAGCAGGAACTAAAATATATCTGCAAACAGATGGCTTCAGATGGCAAAAGCAGTGAAGCAAGCGACACACTGAACGGCAAGTCAACTTCGTATAATGTACACATCTATGAACACTGATGCCATTTAGACTATTTTGCAGCAAGGCACCACAATATTAACTGGCCCAGTGAGTCCATAGTAGCAGGAAAAAATATTATTACAGAGTATTTGGGGGCATGTGAAGACTGCTTTGCCTATCAAATGGAGGAACTGCAGTCTCCCCTCGTGACAAAATCAGCAGTCACCTTTAAAGGAATACATTTTATGCCAGATTCTTTGCTTGCCTCAGTGAGATCTGTGAGCTTGAGAATTATAGCTAACCGTAATGTAAAGGCGATAGGAGGGGACTTACCAACCACTTTGGTAGGCAGTTTCTTTGGGACATTTCCTCTGTGTTTCAGTTTTAGGTGTCACAGGCATGTATATTTGTGCATCAGTTTGCAAATTTATCTTTAAAAGGGACTGCAGAAAAATTCATATGCGTTTGTGCATTGTTTTCAGTAATATATGCTTTTTTGTGTGCCCACAAATTCCCTTAATATACCGTAAGCATTTTTGCAAGCCATTTCCACTATTATAGTTTTATACATGGTGTTCACTAAAGCAGGCATTTGTTGTGCAGGCTTTGGGGTTGGAGAACTGCGTTACAAAAGTTGGAATGGTGCAAAATTCAAAGGGTAGCTGTGTTTTGGTTTGCTTATTGGTTTGGAAGTTGGGTATTTGGTAACGTGAACCTTGTGAATTTATCTACCATTGCTATCGGAAATTGGGCTTTTGCTCAGTAAGGACTATGTAAAGCAAAGTTTTCCAAACTGATTCTAGACAACTGAATGGTATTGCATTTCCATGGCATTTAACTTGTCTATCCTGAGCTGGTCTCATTATACAGGCTTTTGGCTTCCAGTCTACCAGTTTTTCCTATCTGTAGGAACATATTGTTATGGGTTTTGGGGGGGTGTCAGTTTGGAGGATACCTATGGGTTCCTTCCAAACCTGTGATCCTATGTATGTAAGGTTAGAATTTATGAGAGGAAACCAACCAAGCCAGTTCTGTTGTTAAGGGAATGGCCAATAAAGTTCTGGCATTTACTGTACATGCCATAAGAGGTTGACATAGAAACAAATGGGCAAACCTTTTCCCACCTCACCTGCTGGATGCCACATCATCATCCTAGGATGGGGAACAAAAAAAGGCCAGAGGAGGTTCTGTGTGTGTGAATCTGGCAGATGCTGGAAGCTGGAGACACAGAGACAGGTGGACGGAAGAGCTGTGACTTGGGGCTTCACCTGAAGCCAAATCGGGAAGCAAGATCTGCTGGAGCGTTAGTGCTGTGAGCCCCTCAACCCTATGCTCAGGCTGTAAAGGTAAAGGTAAAGGGACCCCTGACCATTAGGTCCAGTTGTGACCGACTCTGGGGTTGCAGCGCTCATCTCACTTTATTGGCCGAGGGAGCCGGCGTACAGCTTCCAGGTCATGTGGCCAGCATGACTAAGCTGCTTCTGGCGAACCAGAGCAGCGCACGGAAACGCCGTTTACCTTCCCGCCGGAGCGGTACCTATTTATCTACTTGCACTTTGACGTGCTTTCGAACTGCTAGGTTGGCAGGAGCTGGGACCGAGCAACGGGAGCTCACCCTGTCGCAGGGATTTGAACCGCGACCTTCTGATTTGCAAGCCCTAGGCTCTGTGGTTTAACCCACAGTGCCACCCGCGTCCCTTATGCTCAGGCTGTATATTTGTGTAAATAAAAGCATATATCCGAAAGACGCCACAGTTTTCATTGACCTTCATTTCCAAGGAAACCAAACCCTTGGTCAGCTCTGGAATCACTGGAGTCTCTTATTGCTCAAAGATCGGGGTGCATGCAACAATATGATGCTGCCTTCTACAGAGTCAGAGCATTGGTCCATCTATTGCATAATGTATTATCTACTACACTGACAGACAGTGACCCAGCTCTATCTAGAGATGCCAGAGACTGAACCTGGACTGAGCTCTAGCTCTTCCTCATCTTTGTGACTGCCTGCCTGCCTGCCTTTGCTTTTGCTGGCCGACCTTCCTATGAATCCTCATTCCAGACCCTTTCAGCTCAGCCTCTCCTAGTCAGCAAATGACTCTGGAGTGAACCTCCAATTAATCTGCTTCAGTGCTCCACCCTGACTCTGGTCCCAGTCTTGCTAGAACTTGTACCTTCAGCTGTCTGCGTGCTCAGTAGCATATGTCATAGGCTGAAAGATTGTGATTAGGTCTCCCCAGACTGCATCTAGCCACAAAACCACACTGGCTCTCTTCTATGATCATGATTTCTACCACATTCTTCTACTGATTGCATTCTGAGCAGTTCTCAGCACAGATTAAGAACAGTACAGTGGTACCTCGGGTTACAGACGCTTCAGGTTACAGACTCTGCTAACCCAGAAATACTACCTTGGGTTAAGAACTTTGCTTCAGGATGAGAACAGAAATCACGCGGCGTTGGCACGGCGGCAGCGGGAGGCCCCATTAGCTAAAGTGGTGTCTCAGGTTAAGAACAGTTTCAGGTTAAGAACGGACCTCTGGAACAAATTAAGTTCTTAACCCGAGGTACCACTGTAATAATAAAACATTAGGTTTAATTTCCCCAGGATTCTAAGACAGCTCCAGCCTCAAAAACCCAGAAACCTAGCTCCATTACCATATAAGAAAAATGGAAGAATGGCATCATACTGTATTTCACTGGGCCACAGACAGGTGGCACTGTAAACTGCAGGAAGATGAGAGGTGGTAGATGAGCAGCCTAGGCAAGTCATAGGAAGGCAGACAGAACAGTCTGCAGCAGCAGCCTTGCTATGAAAGCTCCTTCACCTGCCAACCCTGGGGCCTCTGTTCCTGGGATATAGAACCCCAGGCTGCTGCCAGCCATGCTACTGGACACCTCCTCCCCAGCGAGCTTGGGGAGCTGCTGTTTCTGCCCCCGCTGCCAATTAGAAGTGTGGAAATGTGGCCAAAAGCAGTGGGCACCCAGCCTCATAATCCATTGCTGCCATCACTGAATCAAGAGTTAGATGAAATGCCTGCGGCAGAGGAAGATGCTGGCTGGCTGCTGCCTCTGGCCTCCTAACTGACGACTGAGGTGGAAAGTCCTTTGTGAGCTTCCCCCACTTCTCCACCTCCAACATCAGAGGTGCAAAGGAGAAGCGCTTTGGGGGATTGCAAAGCCTTTCTTGCATCCCCCCCCCCCTTTAACCTCTGATGTTGCAGGTTGAAAGTAGGAGTGTGGGGAATGAAGGCTATTGCTGCTGCCACCGCTGGCACTGCAGGAAGTGAGAAATGCAGAAGGAAAAATGCCGGTTTCTCTCGAGCTTCTCATGGTGGGTGCCAGGGAATCCCGCAATGGATTTTGACAGGTGGGTGGGACAACCCACCTGCCAACCATGCGGTGGGATAACAATGTCATGTGAGTGGCAGGCGCGTTGCCCCGCCCACCTGGCAAAGCTGGCTCATGCGGTGAGAACTAAAGTTCCCCCGCTAAGGGGTTGGTGGGGCAGAAGGGGGAGTTGGTGAGCAATGTAACCATGGAAAAACCCCTAGTAACTGGTATGTGGGTGTCGCTTTTATAAAGTTTTTGTGATCTGCCCTGGGATCTATACTGGATGGAGGGCAGTTTAGAAACCAGAGAAATAAAAAATCAAACAAATAAATATTATCAATATAGTATTTATTTACATTCATTATAAATACTATGTAGTTTTTGTCCTTTATTGAAGGCTCTTTATCCTGAACCTTGATACCTGTCAATACATATACAGATATATATTTAGATCCCACCCTATTCCTTTGACTGTACTTTGCTTCAACTGATTTTATATCATATTTTTAAATGGTTGTGGCCCACCCTAGGACCTCATGGTGAAGGGTAGGTAAGAAATCTAATCATAATCATACTATATTCCAGAGTATATTCCATACTATATTCCAGAGTATATTCCATACTATATTCCCCATAACAAGTGCTGGAAAGCAGATCTGGTGAAGCCAGGCTGAGATTAACCTCCGGCCAAATTCCTACTTTCTTCGTTATTCGTATCCTGGAGAAAGTGTGAGGTTATCCGCTTAAACTGGCTACCGTCTGGGAAGATTGGTTTGTTAGATGTGACTTTGGCAGCAAACCTTGATCCCTTCTTTAGTACTTTCAGTTCCGCCTCCTACATTTCCATCCAGCTAGGCTCCTTGTTTTTGTGTTTTGATAACTGTTAAGTAGAGCACTCCAAAACACACAGCCACTAATAAACAAACCAACAACTGGCTCCATCGCTAGCCAGCAGATTAATACTAGCATTGTAAACCCATTAACAAGCTGGCCAGTAAATGAATCATTGACCTATTTCTCAGAGATAATAGCTGAGAAACTGTAACTGATGACCTATAAAAGCAGCCATGTTTTTAAGAAAGATTAATTGCTGCAGCAGACTGAGCCAAGACATATTAGCCACCTCCTGGGCTCCTACCAATCACAGAACAAGGCTCCCCAGAATGCACGTACTTGCTCTCCCTTTGTCAGCCAGCAAATTCTGATTCAGACCGAGGGTGTGTCTGATGTGTACACTGTGCATTTGTGCTTCATGCTCTGATAACCGAGGATCTGTCTGGCACTGTTGGAGGGCAAAACGACATAAACAGCTCTTGAGCTTAGTTTTCATGTGTGACTGTGAGTCTAAATGTATTGTATGAATGGCTCCTAACATTACTTGCTTCCTTGTAACTGTGAACTGGATAAATAAATTCTACATAGCAGCTGTGATTTCACAGTGAGAAGTTAGGGTGTATTTTCTTTTTCAATAATAATAATAATACTGCAGCACCACAAACTCACACAATGCAACATTGTAGTAGGACTAAGGAGGCCTGGGTTCAAATCTCCATTCGGCCATGAAGCTCAGCATTGGCTCTGTATCAGCCATTCAGTCTTATCTATTTTACCGAGCTGCTGTGAGAATAACAGGGTAGAAGGGAGAGAACCATGCAGGCTGCTTTGAGTCATTGGAGGAAAGATGGATTGTAAGTGAATGAAAGAATGAAGACTATAGCCAGTGTGGTGTAGTGGTTAAGAGCGGTAGACTCGTAATCTGGTGAACCGGGTTCGCCTCTCCGCTCCTCCACACGCAGCTGCTGGGTGACCTTGGGCTAGTCAGACTTCTCTGAAGTCTCTCAGCTTCACTCACCTCACAGAGTGTTTGCTGTGGGGGAGGAAGGGAAAGGAGATTGTTAGCCACTTTGAGACTCCTTAGGGTAGTGATAAAGCGGAATATCAAATCCAAACTCTTCTATAATCTGTAATCTCAGTTTTGAATGTGTCTGTGCACTTGTGTGTGTGTGCACCAGTGTGTGTGTGTGTGAATCCAAATCTCTCGACTCCATTCTCCCCCACTATGCACAAGGAAAACATCCAGGATGGAAAAACTGCCAATTATTTACACCCTGAAAATTTCTTTTAAATTTTTTTTTAAAAAGTGTTAATTGGTTTGGGGCTGGTAGGGGAGGGAACTAGCGTCCAGTAGCGTGGGTTACCATCTAAAATACTCCGAACACTGATAATAGGATGAGCATTTTTAAAAATTTCATCCTGCCCTTTTCAGTGGATATGAACTGTATTCTGAATTGTATGTCAATGCAATAAAAAGGAAGTTATAGAGATAATCCTTTATCCACCGTAACATTTTCAACGACTGGTAATTTTCCATTGTAAAAACCAGCATCTTCATTGTTTGCATTCTCTTTCTGAAGAAGCAACTTGATGTGCCAGGAGGTGCCTAGTGGTCGTAGCAGTTTCCCCCTCTGCGTTTCCTAACTAATAGGGCAGGCCTTACATAAAGGGAGCTGCAGCAATCTTGGTGCACAGCCGCTTTCTAGGCAGCACAATTTCCCGCCCTCTTTTTCTTTCTCCCTCCCTGTGTCATTAAAAAAAATAAAAGAGCAGGGTGTGAAAATGTCTAAGGCGGCACAGCTTGTTAAATCGATATGGATCATCACGCAATTGCCCACAAGTACTCCCCTGGAGACGATACTGCCACAAAGAATAGTTTCTCATCACCTATTTTTGCTGAATGAGGATGAGTCTGACAAGCACATGGGATATGTTAAAAACGGCTCTGCCTTTTGACATTGTACAAAATGTTCAAAACACTATGCACTTTTGTGTTGGAACACTCCTCAGGATTATGCACAAACAGTACTATCTATTTGTATGCAAGGATGTGGGTCTGTTTTTTTTTCTATTTCTGATGTGAAAGGGGAGATGATCGTAGGAAGATGCCTCATATCGAGACAGAACTTGTAGAATCATAGAATCATAGCTAGGGGTGTGATACGTCTGGAATTTCCTGGACATAACCGGAATATTGCAGTCTGAAGCAGTGTCCAAAATTTTTGAAATATGGCAACCCTATCATAGAGGTATTGCTCAGCCTGACAGAGGTTTTTCAAGGTTTCAGACATGAGTCTTTCTCAATGCTTTCTGGAGATATGTGGGCTTGAACCTGGGAATTTTAGAAAGTGGAGCTTGTGATCTCTGCCACTGAGCTTATGAAACATAACTCACATGCGTCACAGGTTTTCTGTGCTGCTTTGGGACAAAACAGTGTACGAGCTTTCAACCTTCCCAGAACTTTTTATATGTCTACAAAAATAGTGTTATGAGTTTGTGGGGTGTCAGACATTCTAAGTTTCTGGGTCCAATAATAGTGAGAACTAATCAAGGTTTGGGGGAATTAAACTGTGCCCAACAGCTTATGTTAGAGATACAGTGGTACCTTGGGTTAAGTACTTAATTCGTTCCGGAGGTCCGTACTTAACCTGAAACTGTTCTTAACCTGAAGCACCACTTTAGCTAATGGGGCCTCCTGCTGCTGCTGCACTGCTGGAGCACGATTTCTGTTCTCATCCTGAAGCAAAGTTCTTAACCCGAGGTACTATTTCTGGGTTAGCGGTAACCTGAAGCGTATGTAACCCGAAGCACCACTGTACTAACCAGGCCATCCTGATGATGGCTTGCTGAGTGAGAGTTGTTAGGGCAGAGGTCGGCAAGGCTTACCTCATCTGGGCTGGTTCACTCCAGTAGAGATCCCTCTGTGGGCTGGATTGCGCGAGCACGTGAGCGCGTGCACCCATGATTTCTGGTGTCTGCGTCTGCAGTTTCCGATGCCGCGGAACCAAGCCCCCGCACCGGTTTAGCACAGAATGTGAGGACTCGCCAAGCAGGCAGCTCGGTTCAGGGCCGGCTCATGGGCCAGTTAAACGACACCCATGGGCTGCTTGTGGCCCATGGGCCTTAGGTTGCCTACCCCTGTGTTAGGGGAACAAAGCCTGATGGCGGCCAAATCGTTAACCAAACAGGGGCAGGGAGATGGGCAACTAATAGCATAGGGGTGTGAGCCCCTCCTTCCTGTAGAGAGGTAGTTAGGTAAAGGGACCCCTGACCATTAGGTTCAGTTGTGGCCGACTCTGGGGTTGCGACGCTCATCTCGCTTTATTTGCTGAGGGAGCCGGCGTACAGCTTCCGGGTCATGTGGCCAGCATGACTAAGCCTCTTCTGGCAAACCAGAGCAGTGTACGGAAACGCCGTTTACCTTCCCACCAGAGCGGTACCTACCGGTATTTATCTACTTGCACTTTGACGTGCTTTTGAACTGCTAGGTGGGCAGGAGCAGGGACCGAGCAACGGGAGCTCACCCTGTCACGGGGATTCGAACCACCGACCTTCTGATCGGGAAGTCCTAGGCTCTGTGGTTTAGCCCACAGCGCCACCCGCGTCCCAGAGAGTTAGTTAGCAGGAGACAAAAGGCTAGTTTTTAGAATGGTAGTTGGCAGTGATGTGCTAGAAAAAACTATGATAGGCTGTAAAAAGGAGACAGAGGGCATGGCTGATTTCTCTGCTGGATCCAAGTTCAGTTTGTCTATGGGAGAAGCAAGAGACCCTCTTGGAGTGTAATACTGGGAACCCCTCCACAGTAGGCTCAGGTGGTATTGATGTGTAAGTAAGCCATATATCATAAAGACATAAAGCTGTGCCTCTTTCCAAAGGAAACACAAATCCTGGGTAAGAGCCTGGAACCTCTGGAATCTTGCCCTGCTCAGAGATTGGGGTAGCATGTAAAGCTTTTTGCAATTTTTTTAAAAGTCCCATTTGGTAGAGGGACCAAATATAGTCCTGTCAGGAGCAGCCTGTCCCATTTCACTGCTTGAAGCAAAATGGGAAGGCGCAGCTCCACTGCCAAAGCTTCCCTTATCTGGGTGTGGTGGCAGCGCCCGTGAAGCAGCAACAATGGTGAGTTCTGGTAAGATATCGTGAGATTCCAGTGTGATCCTGCTGGTGAAGAAGTGGTGGTATAGACAGGGTGCCTGCAGTGGCACCAACTTGGGGGGGGGGGGTCCTGACGCCCAAGGCAGGTGCTTCACCCCCCCCATGGGTGGGCTGGGCCTGGGTACCAGTCCCTGGCACACTGTGTGTGTGAAGAATTGCTGGTCCACCACATCAGATAGTTTGAGAAGCACCGTGCCTTTCATTTTTAAAAGCAATATAAGAAGCCGCCTTAAAGCAAGTCAGACTGTTGCTCTATCAAACTTACAGTGACTAGCAGTGGCAACTGAGGATTTCAGACAGGAGTATTTCCCAGCCCTACCTAGAGATGATAAGGATCCAACCTTTTTTGCATGCCAGGCATGTACTTCATCACTGAACTAGATATATTTGAGGCATTCTTGTCTGGGTGGGAAAGAGACTGTCAGATCTTGAAAACAAGAGAGGATTGCGAGATTCTCACACGTGGATTTTCCTGGTGGTTTCTTTAGCTGAATCAGCAATCGTTGCTCATTTGACAGGCCCAAACTAAATTGCATCACTTCCTACAAGCAATCAGACATAGTGCATCTCCTTAAGGCATCTTACACATCCAACCACAGAGGCAGGAAACAGGAAATGTACATGTTCTGTACAGCTAAGGGAGAATGAAACAAACTTCATACCTGATCACAGGGACGTCAACATGCAGAAACACAACTTTATGTTGCCTTTATTTCTGTTGCTCAGCGAAAGACCTGCTTGCTGTGGTAAGTGGCAGTAACATGCTCTCTGCATTGTTAAGGAGAACTAACGATAGAGGCACGTTTTATGCTTGAGGCTATGGAACTGTTTTGAAGTGTCACACCCAGAATATCTGGTCCCTGCAAAGGCTGTCTGTACAAACTTGCACTCTGTCTTGTAACTCTTCTTCCCAACAGTTTGCTGTCTTTTCTTTCCATGGATCCGGCTTGAGCTACAGATCTGAGGTGTGTTGAGATGTACGTGAAGCCTTTGTTTCTGAGTCATTGCTGGTTCTGCCGTATGAGTTTTTATGTATATATATTTTTTAAAATCCTGTGCTTCTACGACTGCAGTCCTGTGCACACTTGGCATGAGCACAACTAGACTCAGTGGGTCTTTTCTCTAAGTAGACAGGCACAAGGCAGCCTTGTAATATCGGTATTTTATGGGCAAATAAATCCACACTCTCATTGTTATCGCGATAGCTGAATGTATCAAATTACTGGGTAGTAAGCTCCTAGAAATATTGAGCATGTGCTGCTGTTTAAGATAGTGTCAGCCCCAGACAATTTGTTTTTGTAGGGCAGCACAGCAAAAAAAAATGTGTTTTGGGGTGTTCTTTTTCCCATGTAAAAATAATTGGGGGTGGAATCATTGTCCTAGTTTTATCTTCATATATTTGAGACCATTGGTGATTAAGTTTCAGTCAGAGCTGACACTCAAATTAATGGACCTAACTTGGTCATCTTCATTCATTTCAATGGATATACTCTAATAAATGGTTGACTGCTATTTAAAGTGTCTAAACATGCACATTTTGTACAAGAGAGACAGAGAGGGTAGAAGTTCTTTGTTTTTTCTTTTAATTGTAAAAGGGTTGTCTAAGCATGCTGCACCTAAATCCAGCAAATTTACCTCAAAAGCAGAAGTCCCATTTGCTGATATTCATAACTGGTTTTGAAGAAAGTGAAAAAGTTTTTCCACAAAGGTTTGGGTTACCACAAGCCTGAGAGTTCCTGTATTTGCTTTGTTTTTCTTTCATTGCTTTAAATTACCCAGTGAGTTGGTTCCTGCTTGTACTTTATAATAATATGAAAAGTGTTCATTCCACCTTCTGTGGGCATCCTCCCTAGTGTCTGAACTGCAACTGTACCTGACCTGAAGATGGTGGGATAAAATATGAAGAGTGACTTAGCGAGTTATTGAGGGATTCTATTATTCATATAATCTAAATCTTGGTAAAACCCTAGACTGGTAAAGCTAGGTTTCAGACAGGAAGAATTTAGTCACAGGCAAATTTTTAATAAAAGCTGAGGTTGGTAGAGAAGAAAAAAGTCTGCAAGCTCCACAGAGATTGAAGAAAATTGTTGCCACAGGAGAATGGCAGTTCGACTGCCCACCAGCTATGGTAAGCTATAAACGATGACTTATTCTGCACAAGGAAATTGTGCCTGCATTGGTCCTCATTGCTGCTCCCTGCTTAAACAGGGGGAAGAGGAGAAGAGGGTGAAGAAAGAGCTGTGAGTGGAGAGGGGCCTTTTCTCCATCCTTTGCCCCCCCCCTTGGAAATTCAACAATCCTGCTGCACCTGGAACTGGGTGCAGAGAGTGCAGCTGAAAGGGAAACAGCTGTGGGCAGCCTGAGGAAGTGCCATGCACCTTGAGCCTAAAAAAGCAAGGCTAGAGTGAGATGCTAGGGCAGGGGTCAGCAAACATTTTCAGCAGGGGGCCGGTCCACTGTCCCTCAGACCTTGTGGGGGGCTGGACTATATTTTGGGGGGAAAATATGAACGAATTTCTATGCCCCACAAATAACTCAGAGATGCATTTTAAATAAAAGGGAACATTCTACTCAAAAACACGCTGATTCCCAGACCGTCTGCAGGCCGGATTTAGAAGGCGATTGGGCTGGATCCGGTCCCTGGGCCTTAGTTTGCTTACCCATGGGCTAGGGGGATGTTCACTGTTTCTAGGAACTCTTTTCACTGTGAGACTTCTGTGGGTCAACTGAGTTTGTTTGGAGGCTGGAACAGAACCCAGACCCAGAGGCTGAGAAAGAGGGTGTGTCAGAAGGCAAAGGAATTGATATTGATTTCCATATATTAGTAAGTTTGAATTAATATAATTTTTATCTGTAACTGTGTAATTTGTAATACTTTAAGTTGTCTGTTGTTTCCTGTACACCACTTCAATATATATTTAATATTTTAAGCAGTACTGTATAGAAATTAAATAATCAACCAATAATCAAGGAGCGTCTCCACCGCCATTGTTCAGCCTGAGGTCCAGCTCTGAGGGCCTTCTGGCAGTTCCCTCACTGCGAGAAGTGAGGTTACAGGGAACCAGCCAGAGGGCCTTCTCGGTGGTGGCGCCTGCCCTGTGGACCCCCCCCCCAACAGATGTCAAGGAAATAAACAACTACTTGACTTTTAGAAGACATCTGAAGGCAACCCTGTTTAGGGAAGTTTTTAATGTTTGATGTTTTATCGTGTTTTTAATATTCTATTGGGAGGCACCCAGAGCGGCTGGGGAAACCCAGCCAGATGGGCAGGGTATGTATGTATGTATGTATGTACGTACGTACGTACGTACGTATGTATGTATGTATGTATGTAAAGGTAAAGGTACCCCTGACCATCAGGTCCAGTCACAGACGACTCTGGGGTTGTGGTGCTCATCTCGCTTTACTGGCCGAGGGAGCCGGCGTTCAGCTTCCGGGTCATGTGGCCAGCATGACTAAGCTGCTTCTGGTGAACCAGAGCAGCGCATGGAAACACAGTTTACCTTCCTGCCAGAGTGGTACCTATTTATCTACTTGCACTTTGATGTGCTTTTGAACTGCTAGGTTGGCAGGAGCAGGGACCGAACAACGGAAGCTCACCCTTTTGCGGGGATTCGAACTGCTGACCTTCTGATCGGCAAGCCCTAGGCTCTGTGGTTTAACCCACAGCGCCACCCACGTCCCTTACATATGTATGTATGCATGCATGAATGAATGAATGAATACTGGTAATCACTGGGAGGAAACAAATCACAATCCCTGATTTTGTGTTATGTCTGAACGAGGGATCATGGTTTGTTTCGCTCCCAACATACCACAACCTCAGGCAAGGTTTGTTCGTGGCTTAACCAACTGTGGTTATTGGAGCAAAACAAGCCACAATCCTTAGTTAGAATGTAATGCTAGGCCAGGGGTCGTGCTTTGTCTGCTCCCAGTAAAAATGGGAAAGATCAAGGAGGAGCAAAGTAGGGGCAGCTTGCTTATGTGTTGTAAGCCATGGTTTATGACATGGGTGGAGTACCCTTTTGGCCTGGGTGAGACCACCATTTGTCTCCCCTTACCCTAGAGATGTGCGGGTCACCTGTCTGTAAACCATCAAATGACTCATAGGTGGACACATCTACCTGTCATAGAAGACCCACAGGGTGGGGGGTTTCCTTTGCCATAGGAAACTCTCTGGATTTTACCTCCCACGCTAATCATGTAGCATTTGCAAAGCAGTCCACAAGAGAGACGTCGTCTGTTAAGTACTTTGGGTGCATTAATGTTTTGACTACCGCCATTTCTTGCAACAGCTTGAGACGCTAAGCTTCTGAACTTTTAAAAAATCTCTAAGGAAGTTCTTGCGAAAGGCAACTTCCGAAGAAGAATGAAAGTCTGAAGCGGCTTCTTGTTCAGACAAGTTTCAAGGAAGAGAAACCCAAATATTTTAAAGCATATTAACTTGAAGTATAAATCAAATGCTAGCTTAGGCCTCTGGACAAAATATATGAGCATTTTAGATAGAAATGGCTTTCGAGAAATGAAAGCAGATTTCTCATTGTGAAATAGCCAAATGCTGGATAAAACTCACCCACAAGCTGGCTTGTTGACGACAGGCTCGGAAAACGTTCCTGGTTTTGGCAGCATTGCTTGCCTGTCTCCGTATCAAATTTCCAACGATTATTAAAATAATACCATTGTTTGGATCCTCTCCAAATACCTGATCATGATTAAAGACTGAATTGAAAACACAAGACTCCTCAGGTGTTTGAACCCTTTGACACTCATAAGAATGTCAGAAGAACCCTCCTCGCTGGATCAGACCACAGTCCTGTTATTTACACTAATGTGTGCATTTATATGCACACTTTACCCTGATACATGCATTTATGTACATGTTGTTTGGCTGGAGAACCGCATTGCAATGTTCAAAGAAAGTGTGAATGTTAAAGGATGGCTGTGTTTCTGTTCACATCTTGTTTCAGACAGTGAGAATTTTGTAAGGTGAACCTTAAAATCCAAACTGAATCAAATTTCTCCCCATCCTCATTCACTTCAAGCTGAGTTAGAATATCCTTAATGAGGCTTAGGAGCCTGCAGAAAATAGTAATAACTTTTCCAGACAGGCCACACCTTTGAGTCAACTCTCTAGGAACTGACTCCTGAGTCCTAGTTGTTTCTCTTCAAGGGCCTACATGCCAGATAGTTGGTTGATAATGCATATATCACACATTCTGTCTCTGATCCTCTTAACTGAGCCCAAATTGTAGCCTAGTCTCACAAATGCTTACTTGTATGAAAGTTTCATTAACTTAAATTGTCCTTAATTCCGGGCATATATGCTTAGCATAACCTCTAATTTGGGAACTGTTTCATAAGAATGGTTGCAGTACTCTATCAAGAGGTGTGTTTTTTTTATTGTTCAGTCCCGTCCCCCGTCCCCCCATTTTAATGTTTATATCAAACGTGCAACTGACCTACTTTTCCTTCTGTGAATGGAACTGAATCCTGGATATGGTGTGGGTGGGATGGGGTGGGAAAATGGAAATCACATTTCCTTCCTTAGGTATTTCTTGGGGGGCAACCAGTTTGAAAACTTTAGACACGAGGGATGGATGTACCCCGGGGTGAGGGTGGGGGAAGCCTGCCAAAGTTCAGACAAATAGTTCCATGGACTTTTGTTCTGGAAATTTTACCTTAGTTAATAAAACACCAACAAGTGGAAAACTCACAGTTTTTCCTTCCGCTTACCTGCTCTCCCTACATGAAAGTGTCCTTTGTGAAGAAAAAAAGAGAGAGTGTTATTATTTTAATTGTGTAGGGGTTTTTTTAAGGAAAAATAATGATTGGGAATGAAGCATGCCACCTCAGTAGTCAAACTCCACTGCTTACACCCTGCTCTCACATCCAAAACTCAGAGGAGAATGATGACCCACATGTTGACTTAAACATCACTCCCCCAAATTCCTGAAGCTAAACCCATCCATCAAACTAAATACCCACCCCAGCCCTCTCCCCCTTCTCCTTTACAGCTCCTCCTATCTCGAGCTCACGTTTTCAGTTCCCTGTGTTACTTTAGAAAAGGGGGGACGCTCCCCTGAGGACACATTCCGCCATGTCTCTTAAGACACATGCCAATAAAAAGGAGGATTAGGAGAGGCAACGAATTCTCTTTTAGTTGGGAACACTCTTAATGGGAGGAAATGGAAGAACAGCTTTTCTCTTCTTAAATAAGTTGTTTCTGGCATGGATACAACGAAATACTTTTGAAGTTACTTTCATACATACATAATATTGCAGGGCATCTCACAGCAATTGTAGTGATTGCCTTTCCTCTTAAGAACAAAAACGCTGATTGAATCGATGCAGTTTTACAAGTAATTTAAAAAGAGAGAAAATGGCATTTGCTTACCTACCTGCTCATGTGATTCAGCCCTTCATAGATTTTAGAGAGGTGGCTTCTTCAGGTAGCAGATTTTTGGGTATGGGGGTCTTGAAAGGGCAGCAAATTGCCCTTTGCCCCAAAATTAACCTTTTTAGTTAATTATTCCTGTATTTGTACTGTCAGGGAGAGGCCTCTGTAGGATTTTTTTGTGTGGGGGATACCATTTTCTATTCAATCCTAGGCAGCAAAATGTATTGGCCTTCTCGGGGAAATCTGTCATCTCAAGAGTATTTTATTACCAGTCAATCAATGTGATTTTCATTTCACCTGACTGCCATAACTTTAAAGCACACACCCTTCCACCAACATGCTAGCTTGTCCTCTTCTTCCCTGGAAGTACTTGGCGTAACCTTTTATAGCTATTCTGTAAGACATTAACCAGTTGATTACATTTCTATTGCAGCTTTCCACAAGGGCAAGAGTAGTCAACATGAAGTCCTCCAGATGCTGTGGACTACCTGCAACTCACAGCATGCCTACCACTGGCCTTGCTAGCTGAGGCTGATAGGTGCAGGACCAGCCCAAGACATTTTGCCACCTGAAGTGAAATAAACAATGGCACCCCTCCCATTCCATGTTCAAATGCTGACCAGGTTAGCATCTGACTTTCACTTCAACACTGGTGATGAGGCAGAGTCCTCCACATACTTGAGGGCAGTGGCCTAGCTTAGGGTGCACAGAGCAGGCCCCAGGGTTTACAGAGCTCTGTGTAAGGTAAAGGTAAAGGTACCCCTGCCCGTACGGGCCAGTCTTGACAGACTCTAGGGTTGTGCGCCCATCTCACTTAAGAGGCCGGGGGTCAGCGCTGTCCAGAGACACTTCCGGGTCACGTGGCCAGCGTGACAAAGCTGCACCTGGCGAGCCAGCGCAGCACACGGAAACGCCGTTTACCTTCCCGCCAGTAAGTGGTCCCTATTTATCTACTTGCACCCGGGGGTGCTTTCGAACTGCTAGGTTGGCAGGCGCTGGGACTGAGCAACGGGAGCGTACCCCGCTGCGGGGATTCGAACTGCCGACCTTTCGATCGGCAAGCCCTAGGCGCTGAGGCTTTTACCCACAGCGCCACCCGCGTCCCACAGAGCTCTGTGTACTTTCTGCCTATCAGACCTGCTGTCTGAGGTCAGTGTCTCAATCTGTCTAGTGGCAGGATTGGCCTTGGGTGCAAGTTGTAATCCACCACACCACTGGCTACCTCTGCTGCAGAGAGTTCATGCTGGCATCTGTATAAGCAGATTTGCTGAATGCCACTACGATGAATCCTCCAGCTAAAACTCTGTAGTGCACTTTCAGTGAAATTTCCCTTTCACACTTTTTGGTGACCCCATTTGACACAATGACATCTCTGTCCAATAAAGATGGGGAAAGGTACTAGCATAGGCATGTGGATTGCAGACTTCTGAGATATTTGACTGCAATATTGGTATGTTACATAGCCAACTGTTGCTTATTTTTATCTCTCGTCCCCATCCCTCCCTAGGAGTCTGGCAGCACAACTGGGAGAGTGAAATGGCTTAGACTGAAGTTATTTTGGGAGCAATTAATTTATAAAGCGTCTGAAGTATGTGCTGCTCTCAAAGGCAGGAACAAATATTTACATCTCACCAACCATAACATCAAGCTTTCGGAATGCCTTCTGAATTTGATACCGGGGGGAGAATGATCTATTATCACCGCCTTTTTATTGGTCAATGCATGTGTGCATATAAAAAAGATTTGCCCTTCCATTCAGTAAGAGAACTCGCTTTCTCAAGGGCGCCAGGTCTCAAATTTGGATCACTTCACTGTGCTATTTGCCATGACTCCAAGATCACTTTCTGGAGTAGCCACAGCTAATTCAGAAGCCACCTGTTTGTAGTCGGGATGTTCATTCCTCAATAGAGATGTTAATTCCTTTTAATAATGAATGGGTAATGAATGAATCGCTGGGGACGCGGGTGGCACTGTGGGTAAAAGCCTCAGCGCCTAGGGCTTGCCGATCGAAAGGTCGGCGGTTCGAATCCCCGCTGTGGGGTGCGCTCCCGCTGCTCGGTCCCAGTGCCTGCCAACCTAGCAGTTCGAAAGCACCCCCAGGTGCAAGTAGATAAATAGGGACCGCTTACTAGCGGGAAGGTAAATGGCGTTTCTGTGTGCGGCTCTGGCTCGCCAGAGCAGCGATGTCATGCTGGCCACGTGACCCGGAAGTGTCTCCGGACAGCGCTGGCCCCGGCCTCTTGAGTGAGATGGGCGCACAACCCTAGAGTCTGTCAAGACTGGCCCGTACGGGCAGGGGTACCTTTACCTTTTTAATGAATGAATCAACATAACTGATTTCTTCATTGTCATGCGAATAAATGAATGGGAAATAGTAATCCATCATATCTGAATGAAAAACAAAATTAAGGGAAATTTGTTCCATTAGTTTGCACATATTTACTTTCCTTTAAAGTGTGGTCCCTTTGTCCAATCTGTCTGAAATTTGGCTAGTCTGGTGCCTAAGGATGGAGAAGGGCTGTTGTTGTTTGTGATGGTAATAAAATCAGGGATCCACAAATGTTGGCTAGGCTCCCTTGCCAGCCATTATTTGTGGTAACTACCAGCCCTCTCCCATGCATCCTCTGGCATTCACAGAGAACTTGGGAGAGAAACAGTCTGTTCTTATTTGTGTGGGTTATGGAGAGGATAAGGAAGAATGGAAGTCTTTCCTGCTGTTTGGAAAGGAATCCTGCTATTTCTTACCTGATTGGGGGAAATGCAATGGAAATGAGATCTGCAGGGCAGGGGTTTGTGTGGTGCTGGATGTTTGGATCACCAGAGGGCAGTTGCCCGTGGTGAGTTGACAAGCGGATTTGTTGATTCCTAAGTAGAATGCAAGCAAATGTCTTATCCCTTAGATAGAAAATACAGAAGTTGCAAGCAGCAGAAAACACGTGGGGTTTTCATTACAATCACTGAAAACAACAACTGAACAGATGCAATTCTGACAAATGGAAACTTAAATGAGACTTTAAAATGAAAAACAGACAGTGATTTGTCTCACACACCTCTCATTTTTAATGTGTGTTTCATTGTACTTATTTGCCAGCATTCCAGATACAGCTGTATGTCTAAAGCTCAGCACAGCAGCTCTCAACTTTATTCTGCTTTTGAGATTTAGGATTTTTTTTTTTAAAAAAATCTTTTGTTCCCTTTTGTTCCAAACAGCTGTATACGTTTGGAGCTGTTCTGTGCTGCATCTTCAGTATACCTTGTTTCAAAGAACGTGTTTTTCGTTGTGAGCGTGTCATGCTGTAAATATCTGTTCATAATTTTTGTGTGAATTGAATACTATGTACCATTGTATAATAGTAGCTTTCATAAAGCAAACCATAAATATACTGACTTTTCTTACCAAAAAACCCAACAAACCAACTTTATTTTCCTAAATGCTTTGTAGTGATTTACAAACTCAGTGCTCCACTACAATGCCCTGATTCTAGATTTACAACACACTGGGTTTAACAAATCTCTGTGGAAACCATTATAGATCCAAAGGACACAGTCATGAGTTGTTATGTAATCAGAAGATGTGGGTCACAAGAGAAATGCCAAGTCTAAGATCCCATTGCCAATAACAGTTTTTGAGCAGCCATGCGGTCAAGGATGCTTCTTGAGTACGCATCAGAAAATGAATGGATTTTTTTAAAGAAGCTCATTTGCTAAAATTTATTTTTAGTTCCAGTTATCCAAATAAAAGTGATATATACTTGTCTCCCCCCCCCCAGTCCAGATTAAGACCTTTAGAAACCCTAAGCACTTAAAAGATTTTGGGGCCCCCATAGATATATTCAAAATATAAACAATAATAAACCGTAAAATAAAATGTTATGTTTTTGATATTAAACAAAACCTACAGTAAGATAGAAAATACTGTTTATTTTTTATACTTTCACTTTATTTATATTTGAGGGGGAAAGTTCTCCTACTTTTTCTGATGGAAAAATTATGTGGTGACCCCTTCCCTTGATACCCTAAGCATGTGCTTATTTTGCTTAATGGTTAATCCAGCCCTGTTTCCCCCCATTTGGCAGGCTCTACAACAGCACCAGCAGATGAAGAATTTTCAGGGCATGGCTTGACATCACCTGTTACCACAGAAGTACCTGTACTGAATACACTGGGATCACCTACATCTGTTATGATTTTGACAACTAGTGACCAGGGTGTGCAAACTGCCTCTACATCTACAGAAGCAGAGAATTCGGAAATGGAAACCACGGCCTCTGCAGAAATGGAAGACCTACATCCTGCTTTGATATACGGAGTCCCGGCTGCTCTGCTTCTAGTCCTGATTGTTTTGCTGGTTGTTTTCATTGTCAGACGTTGGAAACAGAAACCACCCAAGCAAGGTAGATATTAAAGTTTCTTGGGTGATGTGTGAAGGACCATATTAGATTATATATATATGGAGGAGCAGGATTGCCAGCTTGGCCCCGTGACCGTGGGTGCCCAGTGTCGTGGGTTCTATGCAGTGTGCATGGCCTGGACACTGAAATTTGTGGGTGCCCGGCCCCTTCATGGGGAATTTTGTGGGTGTTTGGGCACTCAGGGCCCCAGGGAGCTGGCACCTATGCAGAGGAGACAACTGGCTATCACATGGTAAATGTCTGAATTGGATTTAACTCTTGAATTAGGTCTAACTTTAGTTTAGGAGGTGGCGCTGTGGGTTAAACCACAGAGCCTAGGACTTGCCGATCAGAAGGTCGGCGGTTCGAATCCCCGTGACGGGGTGAGCTCCTGTTGCCTAGTCCCTGCTCCTGCCAACCTAGCAGTTCGAAAGCACATCAAAGTGCAAATAGATAAATAGGTACCACTCCGGCGGGAAGGTAAACGGTGTTTCTGTGCGCTGCTCTGGTTCGCCAGAAGCAGCTTGGTCATGCTGGCCACATGACCTGGAAGCTGTCTGCGGACAAACGGCGGCTCCCTCGGCCAATAAAGCGAGATGAGCGCTGCAACCCCAGAGTCGGTCACGACTGGACCTAATGGTCAGGGGTCCCTTTACCTTTTTACTGTGTATGAGCCGAAATATGTGCTACATCGCTAAGTTTATTTCTAACTACTCAGGACAGAAAAAATATGCATCTGCACTCTGTGAGAGTCAGTGAACAACCGAAACAAAGGAACAGGAAACCAGTAACATCAACATCCATCGCCTGTCTCCCATGAGACTTCCAACAGTCTGGAATGTAGACAGAGTCTTGTGACTCCAAAAACTACACAGTGGCATAAACAGAAATCCAACATATGGGGATTTCAGCAGCTGGCTTGCCTCTAACTTCTGGTCATTGGGTTGAAGGTTAAGATTGGATCCTATGCTCATACAATTGCATGTGTGTATAATGCAGGATAACAATATTCTCTCAGGTTACCTGTGGGGTGACATATATTTTGTCGCAAATCAGTCCAGGGTGGCATTCTGTGTGATTCCTGGCAGCCCCCAAAACAAAAGAGAATACATTTTCTATTCACTGTGATAGGGAATAGACCCAGGAGGCAAAGCTCATGGTCTGGAAGGAAGGGAAGATGATTTCTGCAGCCTATGCTTGAGCACTGGGATTTTGAGCCCTCAGTGCCTCGTATATTCCATGCTGCTGAACAGTGTTGTTGAAAACCAGGCACATTTCTGAATTCCTCAGGAGACTATTATTTGGCTAAACACAATTCCAGTGCAAACAAGAAATCCCACTTAACCTGGTCTGACTGTGCTTCTTAGTCCCCACTGCTTATCTCTCTTGTCCAGGACAGTTATAATGGGATTTTCTTGGCTTTTCGGCTCTTTCTCAAGGGTGTTTGGCCATAGATAATTCCCCTTGCCATTTTTCTTATACTTGCCCTTATACTTACTACAGTATTGGATTTATGCCTCTCCAATAAAGAAAGAGGAGAAAATAAGGCTGCCTCAAAAATTAATTTTATTCTTCACATTTCCCCTCACAAAGGTCTTCCAGGATAAACGTGGCAATTGCACCTACCGCTTGCTAAGATCCAAACATGCTGCAGGAGAATCATGGGATTGTGATGTCTTTAATCCGCCAGCTAGAAGGATAATGCAATCCAGGAAACGACATGTTTCCCTTGACAATGATTCTGCTTATGATGCAATGGAAAGGGGAAACGGGCAGAGCCTTTAGAAAATATACAGTGAAATATAAAGGGCTGGTAACAGTGGGAGAAGCTTTAAGATGGTGATTGGACATGCACAGATTCAAATATTTAAAATATACAAGCAGTGGTTTAATAGTCTCATGGCTAATGATGCTTATGAATATTGGTATATAAACATACAGGGCAACTGTCTACAGGCATATTTTCAGTTGCAACGCCATGAATTCTTGGCATTGGTTTTTGGTTGTGTGTTTTTCTCCTGCTTGTGATACTTTGGCTGAGTGTGCACCATATCCTTAAAGCACAGTCTAGGCACCCCCACCCCAAAGAATCATGGGAACTGTGGTTTGTTAAGGCTGCTGGGAGCTCCATGAGGGTTAAACATCAGTTCCTAGGATGGGGGGCAGCGGGATGCAGTGGCATAGCATGGGGGGCCCACCCGGGCACAAAAAATGTTAGGGGTGCAAAATTTCAACACCTGGTGCTGTCTCAATACAGCTACATGCTTCCGTTGCTGAGCTCCGTTGAAAACAGCTTCTCCATGAGAACCAGGAAGTGACCTCTCCAGATAACAGAGCAGCTCTTCTTTTTTATCTCTGTGGCTGCAATCTCCTGGGTGACGCAGACAGTTTAGGGTGACTCAAACCCTGCAATACACACCTAGATTAAGGAACAGGGTAATTGAGTACATTCTCAACCCAGAAATTTGTTCTCAGTACCAAAACTAAACTCGCAATCCCCATGCACAAAAACGCATTTCTAGTTCCTCTGCCCCCACCCCAGCTTTCTTCATTCAGCGGGGGGGGGGGGGAGATATTTCCTTGTTTTTCAAATTATTTTTGCTTTTTTTCTTTAAAAAATGTTTAGGGGTACTCTCATTTTGACTCAATAAAATCACTGGAAAAAGAAATGAAGCCGCCATCGGAGGTGGTAACAACGAAATTGCTAGATTCCAACTCCTACTTCACACATTAAACGCTCTCTACCATCTGAGACTCAGGAAACACCGTGACAGGAAATTAGGCTGCCATTGGGGGTAGCAACAGAACTGATGATTCAGTGTGCTAGAGAAGAAACTACAGTGGTGCCTCGCAAGACGAAATTAATTCGTTCCGCAAGTTTTTTCTTCTTGCGAGTTTTTCGTCTTGCGATGCACGGTTTCCCATAGGAATGCATTGAAAATCAATTAATGCGTTCCTAGGGAAACCACCTTCAGACCAGGTCCGGGGACAGTCTGTTCCCCGACCTCTTCTGAAGGCTGGGGGGGGGGGGAACAAGGGCTTTTTTCCCACTGCCAGCCTTCAGAAGGCTGTTCTGAAGGCTGGCGGTGGGAAAAAAAGCCCTTCTTCCCACCTCCCGCCCCGCAAGCTCCGGGGACAGGAGGGCTTTGCTGCCGACCGCCAGCATTTTAAAAGCCCCTGCTGTCCCGGGGCGATTTTAAAATGCTGGCGGGCGGGAGCGAAGTCTCTGCTGTCCCGGGGAGATTTTAAAATGCTGGGGGGCGGGAGCGAACGCTTCGCTCCCGCCCGCCAACATTTTAAGATCGCCCGGGGCAGCAGAGACTTCTCGCCCAAAGCAAGGGGAGCTCTCCGAAGGGCTCCCCGTGCTTCGGGCGACAGGCTGCCGCCCCAAGCCTCGCGCACCCGGTGGGACCTCCTGCCGGGTGCGCGAGGCTTGCAGACACTCGCCCGAAGCAGGGGAAGCCCTCCGGAGGGCTCCCCGTGCTTCGGGTGACAGGCTGCCGCCCCAAGCCTCGCGCACCCGGTGGGACCTCCTGCCGGGTGCGCGAGGCTTGCAGACACTCGCCCGAAGCAGGGGAAGCCCTCCGGAGGGCTCCCCGTGCTTCGGGTGACAGGCTGCCGCCCCAAGCCTCGCGCACCCGGCGGGACCTCCTGCCGGGCGCGCGAGGCTTGCAGACACTCGCCCGAAGCAGGGGGAGCTCTCCGAAGGGCTCCCCGTGCTTCGGGCGACAGGCTGCCGCCCCAAGCCTCGCGCACCCGGCGGGACCTCCTGCCGGGCGCGCGAGGCTTGCAGGCACTCGCCCAAAGCAAGGGGAAGCCCTCCGGAGGGCTCCCCGTGCTTCGGGTGACAGGCTGCCGCCCCAAGCCTCGCGCACCCGGCGGGACCTCCTGCCGGGCGCGCGAGGCTTGCAGGCACTCGCCCAAAGCAAGGGGAGCTCTCCGAAGGGCTCCCCGTGCTTCGGGTGACAGGCTGCCGCCCCAAGCCTCGCGCACCCGGCGGGACCTCCTGCCGGGCGCGCGAGGCTTGCAGGCACTCGCCCAAAGCAAGGGGAGCTCTCCGAAGGGCTCCCCATGCTTCGGGTGACAGGCTGCCGCCCCAAGCCTCGCGCACCCGGCTGGACCTCCTGCCGGGCGCGCGAGGCTTGCAGACACTCGCCCAAAGATTTTAAAATGCTGGGGGTCGGGAGCGAAGCGTTCGCTCCCGCCCGCCAGCATTTTAAGATCGCCCGGGGCAGCGGAGAAGTCTCCGCTGTCCCTGGAAGGCAGGCGGGGGGGAGCAAAGACTTTTGCCCCCCGCCAGCCTTCAGAAGAGGTCCAGGACCTCTTCTGAAGGCCGGCTGTGGGCGAAAGTCTTTGCTCCCGACCGCCAGCAATTTAAAACAGGTCCCCGGAGATTTCCCTATGGGCTTTCGTCTTGCGAAGCAAGCCCATAGGGAAATTCGTCTTGCGAAGCGCCTCCAAAACAGAAAACCCTTTCGTCTTGCGGGTTTTCCGTCTTGCGAGGCATTCGTCTTGCGGGGTACCACTGTAATTTTATTTTGGTAGTTTCTTCTCCCGTTAGATTCACAAAATATTTAGGGGTATGCACACCCCTGCATACCCCCAGAAAAAGCACTGTGTATTACTCAGAAATCTCCTGCAGTATTAGAACCCGATCTACTTTCCCCACCAATGACTGAGGCTGCAATCCTATACAGTCGTACCTTGGTTCTCGAACGGAATCCGTTCCGGAAGTCCGTTCAACTTCCAAAAACATTCGAAAACCAAGGCGGAGCTTCCAATTGGCTGCAGTAGTTTCCTGCACTCAATCAGAAGCCACGGAAGCCACATTGGACGTTCAGCTTCCAAAAAAGTTTGCAAACCGGAACACTCACTTCTGGGTTTGCGGTGTTTGGGAGCCAAAACATTTGAGTCAGAAGGCGTTTGAGAACCAAGGTACGACTGTACATGCTTTTATGGGACTGGATCCCATAGAACACAGCTGTTATGGTCTGAGCCTCAAGCAATAGCCAGAATTCTCAGATGGAGGAGAACTGAAGTGGTCAAGTCCATGACTACCATACCACTGGCTGAAGAACACAGTTGGGTTCCTCATCCTGAACCTGAGTCTGGCAGACAGGAACTTGCTGCACCAGGACTGCTAGAACACTCACCCCTCCCTGAACCCAATTCACCCAAGATGCCAACCTCTTCTTGCTCCACAACACCTGTTCAACAGTACGGGGGGCAACCCCAGAGGAGAATGCACTCATTTGTACACCAGGGAATTTTGTCAGACTGAGGGCTGCTTTCCTTTGTAGGCAACTTCCTGGGGGCAATGTATCAGTGGTGGGCAGGGCCTGAAGCAATAGTGGGCAGAGCGATTCTACACACACGCCCCATCAGTACCCTCCATCCAGGAAAGCAAGAGGCATTATTGGAGTTTAAGGACACATTCTAACCAGATAAGAACACCCAAGGAGGATAGTAGGCAGGGTTCGAGATGAGTGCGGCCTGGGAAGAAATTGGGGCCTGTGGAGCCAGATTGTGGCCCTCCAGGCATTTCATCAGCCTCTGGGCCTGAGGTTTCCTGTTCCTGTTTTAAGTAGCCACACTCCTCAGGTAGCAGGCAGTGGAGTCTAGGAAGAGTAATCTGGACAGAGTGGTCCATTCACCTTCTCCTTCCATTGGAACAAGTGGCTCACTGAGAGCTCTCCGAGGTCCTGCTGCTCCAGGCTGCCTTGTGGAGTACCCCTGGCACACCCCATGAGCTTTTGCTTGAGGTCAGGTCAGGACAACTATGCTGTGAATTTGTCATGCCAACTGTGAATCATTTGTACTGACAAAAGGTGCAGCCTATATAGCATATTTTTGGGGTGGAACTTTCAACAGAACTCGAGGCATTGTGGAGACGGCATGGTTAAATCTGTGGTCCAAACCATCAATGTTTCTGCTGGGAAAAGTGAAGCAGTGCCTACATCCTTCCCCCTGTCCTTTCCTCCCTCCTATACCTTGCTAGGTATAAAAAGACACATTTCCTTTCAGTTGTTCAGAAGACAGTTTCCTCCTTTAAAAATACCACATCCTAACCTCCAATGGATGTGGTTTCCCCTCTTATTCCATCTGGTGTTTCATCCACCTGCATCTCTCCTGGCAATTGGTACTCTTTCCTTGGTTTATTTTCCTTCATTGCTCCGTGCTCTCAAATGCCTTTCTCTCCAGGTTTTAGGTGTTTGTGTGTGTTTGCGTTTTCATCTTGCCCCTTATCTGTAATCTGCTACAGTCTCTGTTCGTAAACAGGTGCACTGCACATGTACAGCATTAGGCTGTGTGGAAGTAAACATTTTTTATCACAGTTGTTGACTTCTCATTATGTTGCTTTCACTGTTGGAACCTGTTAGCCTCAAGAAATTCATTGCTTCCAGTCTCCTGTTCACCGCTAGACTCTGATTTGAATATTAATGCAGCTTGGCTGTAGTCAACATCTTAAATTTACCTCAGCTACTAATTTCAACTTGGGCTTAATATCCATTTTACTGCATTTTACTTTCTTGCTGCCTCCAAGTTCATATGTTTTTCTTTTTTCTTCTTCTTTTTGGCTTTGTGCATAATAATTATTCAGGAAGGTAAAGGATGTAATCCTGGCCCAATTTGCCTCATACTATTTCTCAACCTTGTGCCCTCCGGGTATTTTGGATTGAAAAGCATCTGACTTCACAAATCAACAAAGCAAGAATGGATAACCAAGGGAAAGGGGGAAGGGAATGGAGTATAGCTGGGTTGAATCTTGAGCAGGAGCATTCTACTCTGCAATATTTAATTGCCAGCCCACCGCACATCTCTCTATCTCTTTTTTAAATGAATCATTTACTTCTTTCTGAAATGCATTTCATTTTATTTCAGAGGAACTACCAAGTGAAAGCTGTAAAAGGTAAGACTGCTTCCTGTTCATATCAACAGTTGTGGAACTGTTCTCATGGCCTAGGGCCACATAGACTCTTCAGTATGACAGAACCATATCTAATTTTTTTAAAATGGCTGTCGTCTTTAGGCGATGTCCCCCATATTGCAACAATGGGATCTACTGGACTACTAGTTTATTGCATTAGCTTTATTCCAGATTTAGTAACATTTATTGATTCAACAGCTCACACAATGATGCTCTTTTCTAAATTAAGCACACCGACAGCTAAATACTTAAATACAGCCTAACACGTGGATTGATTTTAAAATGGTATTTAAAATATCTGTCTAACAATTCTAAACTGTGTGGTCCAAAATATGTTTTTGTTTTCTTACTCAGTCCTATTTTTGAAGAAGACACACCCTCTGTAATGGAAATAGAGATGGAAGAGCTTGATAAATGGATGAGCAGCTTAAAACGAAATAGTATGTATTGATCTCATTCTACTCTTGGACCTTTTTCTTTTCTAACAAGCCCATCTCTTCCCACTGTCTTTGCCTAAGTTCTCTAAAATGCATTTAAGTCTATAATCTGAAATACTAAAATAGTAGCAGAAGATATCTGCTCTTTAAATATTGAGGGGATTGAAAAAAAGATGTGTGTCCCTTTAAGGTGATGTAGTTTTTATTTCAAAGCCTAAATATTTGTAGCCATTTCAATATAGCAAGTGGCTTCTCTGAGAGTGGTGTGTGTTTTAGTATTAAGGAGTGTTTTTTGGCATTAATTTGCGATATGCTTCACCACTATTGACTCATGGCTCCTAGCACTTTTTATTCACTGCCATCTCCAGGATCATCTTACAGGCGTGTTGCTATGACCACATCGTTTCCTCCTTGCAGTCTTTTTAGGTTTGCTATCTACTCCTCCATTACCTGGAATGAAATCATTGTTTTCTCCACAAGCAGATGGCTAGTTGTGATTATTGTCCAATCTGGAAGAGAGCTGGGCATATCCAATTATTCTTAAACCTATGTCTCCTGGCTTCTTATTCCAATCTGCATGCTTGTTTGCCTCAAACACTGTATATTAAATCAAGCTTCTTGGCACAGGGAATGTGGTATCAATATCTTATTCCAAGAGGTTCGCAAAACATAGCTGCTGGGGGGGGGGGAGAGACATAAAAACCAGAGAAAGGGCTAAAATACATGTAGGCACCAAGATACCCAGACCACAGATAGTGCCATAAAGTCACTGCGGTCTAGTGGATAGAATAGTACAAGTAAAAACTTGGGCCCAAGGTTGCTTCCAGATGACCTGTTTATTCAGCATTCGTCCTGATTGGTTTCCACAATGTTTGCGGGAAGGTTATACAATGTCAACTGCTTATTGAACATTCATCCTGAGTTGCTTGCAGGGAGATTATATGACATCTCATCAAGCAGTTGCTATCCCACAGTTTCCACTGCATTTCCCTCTTACTTTCCAATGATAAAAGTCTGTTTTTTCCTGGGGTGGGGGAGTGGGTTTGTTCTGCAAGAGCTCCACTTTAATTGTACAGCCTGAATTTGCTGACATGCCACTGTATTCCACCTGGAAAGAGTGACAGTATGGAAGCACCCTAAGTTCCTGCTCAGAAAGGACTCATTAGGTGATCACGGTCAAGTTGCTCCCTTAGAGCCTCAATACCCTGATAACAGAGGATCGTCTCACCAAGCTGCTGAAAAGACCTTGCATACCTAGAGCCTGGTTCAAAGACTATGCAAAAGGGGAAAACTGTGCACAATGACACAAATATTGAGTATGGCAAGTCACCTACATCCACATCAGAACCTCCTCCCCTTTCACTCTATGCCTGTTACTTGACATTACAGGGACCTCTTCTACACTCATATGGCTTTGGTAATCTACATAGGATAGTAGCTATTTTCTTGAGAACTGATCTCCGTAGATTATTAGAGGTGCTCTATGTGCAACAAGATCCAATATGTACCTTTGCAAGGTAAAGGAGTGGATTGGAATAACCTCAAGGCTATTATGGTTGCTATTGTTGTTAACGTAAAGTGAGTAATTTGCTCACTGTTCGGACTGGTGAAACCCTATGTCCTACAGACATGTTTGGGGGGTCACAGCTTGATTTGATTTTTGAATCGCTAATAATTTCTGTAAACATGTATATCACTTTTGTGCGTAGCTATTAACTTTTGTGCGTAGCTATTAACAACAAGTAGTGATATGAATCCTCCCTGCCCACCAAAAAAACCTGTTCTGTTTCCCCCAAATTCTTTTGGAGATAATGGGGGAGGGGATTTCTTAACCCCCTCAAAAAATCCTTCACATAGCTTAAGACTACTATTTTTTCCAAGTCATGCTTCTTGAAGAAGGGACTGTAGAGTAAAGTCCCATACAACTAAACACAGTTGCCTTATGTCCAGCTTGTAAGGCCTCCAGGTAAGCAAATTGCTAGGCATACCTTGCCTGCTGATCAAATGACTTTGGGAAAGCATTACATATCCATAATATGTAGATGAGGGGCCTACCCAGTGGGCCTTCGGATGTTGCTGGACTTCAGCTCCCACCATCACTCACTGTTGGCCATGCTGGCTGGGGCTGATGGGAGCTGTAGTCCAACATCTGGAGGACCACAGGTTAGCAACCCCTGCTCTGGTCTATACCTTTACAGATTTGTGCAATACTATGGAAATACTATCAACTAACGGCAACATTGGAGTGAAGAGCCCTGGTGCTTAAATCTCTAGCACCAGATAGGAGAAGTTTATTGGTGTGAACATGGCCATCCTCCTTAGACTAGGCACCTATGCTTAGTTCACATTTAATTTGGCATCAGTGGGTTTGGTGCTCTGTCCTTTGCTTGACGCAGTAAGCTGCGGTGAGCCTGACATTACAGTACCTGGCAGAAGACACAGAGCCTGCCTTTAAAAGTGAAGCCCCTGACCTTGCTAGGGGTCTTCAAAGTTTGCCACTACTCGATGGGTGCTACCCAGCAACAGCATGAAAAGGACAACAGCACACAAACTCACCAGCTGGAGTAATCCAGCAGAATAACAGACATGACATAAACAATTGTATGATGGGCAATTTATTATTATCTCTCTTATTTTTAGCTTGTGACAAAGGCAAGGTGCTGGGAAATGGGTGCTCTGCGCATATATATATATAATATAAATAAAACAAAGGTTACTATGGCTTCTGACTTATCCACAAGGGTTTTAAATGGGCTAATGGTTGCAGACATAATAATAAAAATAAAAAATGATGTCCAGGTCCTGGAGGAGTCTACAGTGCAGTCATTGCTATTCAAATTGAACAGACGTTCACAAAATTCCCCAGGCTAATAGTTTCACTGTCTCCAATCTTTTCTTAGCTGAATGTGAATATTTGCCTGCCGTGAAAGAAGAAAAAGACTGCAATGCCAGCCCAAGGTACTTGCGATTCTCCAATTACACTTCTGAAAGGGACACTGTCAGCTTCAATAGATCCAAAATTGAACAATGGTCTCTTCTTCTTTGCAGATGACCCTGAAATCTATTTTGCTTATCAACATTACTCTGTTGTTTGAGGCACACGATAGATTTGCGAGCCCACTTCTGCCCCACCACTGAGAGATGGGGTTTTATTAGTCTTGTTGGTGAGATGGATGCGGAACTTCATTTTGTGAACTGTCCGCTGCTAATTCAATATATCTTTTTGGAAGGGATTATTCTTTAGATGGAGTTGTGTTTCTGTCCAGCTCACTGGTTCTATACCTGCTGAGTGGCTGGTATAATAAGAAAATTCAATGGACTTATGTAGCTGATATATGTGTTGAAGGTACGAAGACATTTTGTGGTTGCATTTTAAACAGACGATTAGCCACTGTTCTAGTAATTGTGAACTATAAAAAAAAGAAAAAGAAAATTAACACAATGAATGCACTTTCCAAAGCACTTTTTTCCAGTTTCTTCTTGAATATATCCTAGAATTTGCCTTTTGGTTGCCCCTTTACCTCTCACAAGCCACAAACATTAAGGGGAAGGGCTATAGTTCAGTGGGATAACATCTGTTTCCTATGCAGAAGTCCCTGGTTCATTCCCCAGCATTTTCAGGCTGGGAGCATATTCAGTCTGAAACCCCAGAAAGCCGCTTCTACTCAATGTAAAACAATACTGAGCTAGAGAGACTAGTGTTCTGACTTAGGTTCCTATGCTTTCAATGTTTGTTCTTAGAGTGGCTGAAAATATCCATGTTTGGGGGGTGGCAGGTGGGGAGAAGGGCAATATTTGAAATCGCCCACCTTTGCTGCATTTCCAAGATGCTGGAATAAAATGTTGAATGGTCGCTCTTGAAAACCGGCTGTGTAAATCAGTAGTGAGCACGCTTCAGGCTTGAGGGATCTCCTTTATTTTGACAGGAGCCACTGAGGTCCACCAACCAGAGCCAGTGCAAAATAGCAGCAGGGGGCAGAGCCTGATTCAAATAGAGTTTTGTGAGAGGAGGGACAGCAATTGCCTACCGCACCTCATGAACATCTTGAGTTGCTACAGATTAGGGATTCTAAACAGAAACCTCTAAAGCTAGTCTGTGGGGCTGCACTAAGCCATGGTCAAAGGAAACCAAGAAATGCTAATATTTTACAGGTGAGGAACATAGAAAGGGGGTTACTTGAAGACTTTACTTGCTATTGTTAAACCACTGGAAGTCAGAAAGCTTTTTACTGTGACTCACACAGTAAAATGGGCAGATCACACAGAGATCTGCCAGAAGATCCTAATCTACTCTTCGCCCATCCCTTCTGTAAATAAAAGAGCAGCATGGATTTCTGGGAGGGAGGGGAGGAGAAAGAATCACTGGGACCACTAGTTACAGATGGGTAGCCGTGTTGGTCTGCCATAGTCAAAACAAAAAAAATTCCTTCCAGTAGCACCTTAAAGACCAACTAAGTTAGTTCTTGGTATGAGCTTTCGTGTGCATGCACACTTCTTCAGATACCTGAAGAAGTGTGCATGCACACGAAAGCTCATACCAAGAACTAACTTAGTTGGTCTTTAAGGTGCTACTGGAAGGAATTTTTTTTGTTGGGACCACTAGGTGGCTCTGCTTTATTATGAATCATGGCAATAGTGTAGGCTTGTGTCCTTTATGATATGCTACTTGAAATTAGATATGTTTTGCTAAGGGAAAGGGCATAGAGAGCTTCAGGTGACAACAAACGCCCCTGAGAGAATTAAAGCGTGAGATGCGAGAACAAAGGTGTCTAATCAAGTGCCCTGAGGACACTTCTGTGGACATTTCCTCCAGGGTAATTTGCTGCAGTTCAGTGTAAGCAGTCAGCAGATTTTCTTCACTCAGATAGGCTGGATTGTAGCAACCAATCAGTAAGATTGGGGAAGTGGGGATCTGCCAGCAAAGATTCTCAAACCATTACAGATTCTCAAACCAATTGATTCTGTGGCGGGAATGAATATTTGGATTGTTCTGGTTTGTGGGACCTACTTTTGCATTTTACAAGAACACCCCCCCCCCCAAGGTTATCCAGATGCAGAATAATGACTCAGGGAAGCAAAGTCAGGTGCAACATGGTGGTTCATAAGTGTGACTTGTGATGGAAATTGTTTGACCCCCCCATCTTGCTGTGTACACCAGGCTGGAATCCCCCTCCTTATCTTCTTGTTATCACCACTCACCCCAACGGGTGAGTGAGGCATCCCAGGCCTGCAGGCCAATTGCCTGGGAGCGGTGGCACCAAAGAAGCTGTTACAGACAGTGAAAACATGAGGACCAAGAAGGCAGAAAGGGACCCATGGTATAAAGAAAGCAAGGAACGGTAGATAAAGTGCAGTAAAGGATGCTGGCAGGAAAAGATCATCAGTCACTCAGCACATGAAATCAAAGACTTTGCAGGCAATAGATTCTTGAAGGAAATCCCATGCTAATTGCATTGCACCACAGATCCACAGAGATTGTGAGTTTTGAGCTGGCCTATAATCAATCTTGGTTTCTTCTGGTTATCGGCAAGGGAACAGATCAGAGATTGGCAGCAACAACAACAACAACCTCACAACAGAATAGGGTTATGGGGGCTTTCTTTCATTGTACTAACGTGTGTTGCATTGAGAGTGTGTAAACATATGAATTTCAGTTCAGTCTTAACCTAATCATAACACTTTTGCAGAAAATTAACAGCCTTTTAATTCTGTACAATACTAGGTTCTGTGTAACTCAGACATTTGAATGCTTGATGCTAGTCCAATAGTAAGACGTGCTCTTTCTCATTCTATACACACTGTGTGGCAATGGAACAATCTAGGTCAGGGGTTTAATAGTTTTAAAATAAAAATGTGAAGGGCAGGGGGCCTAGGGGGGCCAAGAGGGTATATGAAGGCACCCTTGGGTGTCACACTGGGGACCCCAGGTCTAAGGAAGAACTGATCACAATTTTTTTAAAAAAACCACCTAATTGTGTGTGTTAGGAAAGTACAATGTTCAAATGTGGAAACACCTGCTAATTATTTTATTAAACAATGTTTACACAGTGACTGCGAATCTTGAAATCAAGAAGGCATTGTATGAATTGAAGGAAGAAACAGCAAACCTTATAATTCCTGAGATCTGGGGTGATCTGGATTTGAGTTTCCTTCACCTGAAACAGTCAAGGATGCTAATGCATTTGTCCTTCCCTGCTGCTTCTGTTCCTCATCATGATGACATCAGTTCTGCAAAGCAAAGGTCCTGGGAAAAAAATTCTGCTGTGAAATTCAGAAGGAATAGGAAGAGTGCAATCCTCTTTCAGACATTTCCCGGAGCAATTCATTCCCGCCCCCCTTGATCAATCACGTTATGGTATTATTTTGTAAGGTTGCCCATTACACTAATGTTTTTTTATGTACAAAGGACACTGTGTCCTTGGTTCTGAATTTCTTTGCTCCTGTGTGTTTAAATCACAGTTCTGAAATACAATCCGAGGAACTGGCATTTAATTTTCTTTCTGGTAATGATGGTGATACCTCACACAGATTTGAACAGATGAGGGCAACAGAAACGGGCAATCATTCTATAAATGAATGTAGCATGGACATCATTTCAAACAACCAGGAGCTGTCGGAGGATTTGGGACAAGGAAATACTGCAAGATTTGAAAAGCTTGTATTGTGTCGATATGGATGATGTCATTATATAGTTGAGTCACTAGATGGTGCTGAACTGGTATCTGAAGCGAGCCAGGAATTTCCTGTTACTGTTCTTTTTAAAGAGACATAATAAAGTTCTTTTCTAGCTTCCTAGTATGCCCTCTAAGTCTTCCATGACAGTGTTCTACTTTTGGTTTCATGGAGTCCAAACTTCTCTTGTAAATCTTAGGAGCAGGTTTATCCACCTCGTAATTACCTCCAATGGTGCTTGCCAGTCCTTCGGAGAAAGATAGTCTCTTGTCTTTACTTTCTTGAAAGCTGTTTTAAATTGTTTTTATTATTGTTTTTAAGGCTGTAACCTAGCCTGGGACCTTAAATAAATAATGCTTCAATGGTGGGATATTTCCTCCGAATGCTACTTGCTTAGAAGAAATGTAGAGGATTGAACATAACTTTGGACATGCCAGAGCACAGGGGGGGGGGGGGAGGTGGTGTCAAGATAAAAAGGTAAAGGTAAAGGTACCCCTGCCCGTACGGGCCAGTCTTGACAGACTCTAGGGTTGTGCGCCCATCTCACTCAAGAGGCCGGGGGCCAGCGCTGTCCGGAGACACTTCCGGGTCACGTGGCCAGCGTGACAAAGCTGCATCTAGCGAGCCAGAGCCGCACACGGAAACGCCGTTTACCTTCCCGCTAGTAAGCGGTCCCTATTTATCTACTTGCACCCGGGGGTGCTTTCGAACTGCTAGGTTGGCAGGCGCTGGGACCGAGCAGCGGGAGCGCACCCTGCCGCGGGGATTTGAACCGCCAACCTTTCGATCGGCAAGCCCTAGGCGCTGAGGCTTTTACCCACAGCGCCACCCGCGTCCCTTGGTGCCAAGATACCTGGGGTGAATCATTTTTACCTTTCCAAATGCCTTCTGCTCCTCCCTAGCTGACAGGAGTGCTAACTTGGCCCCACGACTGTGGGTGCCATGCAGCGTGCGTGGCCCTGGCACTGAAATGTGTGGGCGCCCGGCCCCTTCATGGGGAGTTGGCACCTATACTAGCTGACATAGCATTCCTTTACCTTGAGTTTGGAAAAAGGACCCCTTGCCTTCCTCATACTGGGTCCTCATTGCGATTCTGTAGTAGCTGAGGAAGGTTCCTTTTACAACAGAGAACATCAGGTGACTACCTGCGCATCTCTGTCTGGGTGGCAAGAAAAGAGAAGGACCTGATTTTGAAAAGCTTCCTTAGCTTGGAATCTATTGCCAGGTGACAACACACTAAGAGTTCCTTGATTATTTGTTGTTGTTGTTGTTGTTGTTGTGATATCTTGCCTTTGGTCATTCTTGATCCCAAGGTGGGTTGCAAAAGTATTGAAAACAACACATATCATTCGTAATCATACACAAGAGGAACGGATAAAACCAATGGTCAATGGAATTCCATAAAGCCGACAAATTCCTTGCGTTGTTCCATAAAAACTCCACCCTGAAAAGCTTAGGAAGTTAAATAAGTTTTGAACAAATACCGAAAGGATAACACTGAACTTCTGGAGTGAGGGCATTTCATGTTAAGTGCCCTGTTACTGAGAAAGACTCTTTTTTAAAAAAAAGATTGGCCACCTGGCATGTTTTAAAACTTCTTTGCTTTTGTTTGCTAATTTGCCCCATGTTTTTAAAGTTCAGCATCTATTTATATTCTTTCCATTCATGTGCAAATAAGTGTAGACATTTTTTGTTAACTAGGCAGTCCTACACAGAGATGTGATATGCCAGCATTAGCACTGAAAGGATACCTTTTCAGGCTCTAAATAAGTCACTACTGATGTGGGCAAAGGTTGCTCCATTTTTTTCCATATCACATAGAATCATAGAGTGGAAGGGACTCTCAAGGGTCATCTAGTCCAAACCCACGCAATGCAAATATATGCAGCTGCCCCATACAGGGATTGAACTTGCAGCCTTGGCGTTGTCAGCACCTTGCTCTAACCAGCTGCACTATCTAGCTATCCATTCAACAAGCTATACTTCCTGCCACTTGCCGCTGATATTCATGCAGATCATGTATCTTGAGAATGTGTGTCTTGAGTATCCCATCATTATGGTTACTGCTTAATTTTTATATGATCAAGTGCTGGTTGGAATTAGGAAGGTATTTGCTCACAGAATGAGCCAGCAAAAATATCTCTGCTATTATGCCCTATGCAAGTATTTTCCTACTAGTACAGCACATTTGAGGATGAAGGCACAGAGAACATTAAATGATTAGTGATGCAGATTCCAAAAACCTTACAAGCATGAAGCATCAGAATATCATTTCTGTATCTGTAATAATTAGTGAGAAGGCTTGCCAGTTTAGCATAATGTGACAGTGACTGGGTTTTTTTGTAACATTAATTCTGATTATTTGAATTTCTGTTAGTGTCAGGGAATTCATGGACTTATTAAAAGTTTTGGAGTTTCCAGCAAATATTTATGGCTTTGGGGGATGATCAGGATTATAATTTCTAAAAGCAATTATTGGCATAAAACATTATGTTAGAACTGTAGACTCCATGTTCTGTTTACAAGAAATACCACTTCTTCTTCTTTTTTCTTTTTTCAAAAAATAATTATGGATATCAGATTGGATCAATGTGCATTTTGATATGAGCAATTTACCTGTCCCATAAAATTAAGGAAACATATTATTCACACAAAAACCAACCCCATGTAATAATAGCGAACTGAGTATATGAATAAAAAAAAATTCATCTCTCCAAAATGTGTAGCTATAGAGGTTTAACTCAAGGTGTACATTATTAAATGAAAAATGCAAAAAAAAAACACCCCGAAAAGCATGTTGTTGAAATATAGGGATACTAGCTCAGCATATTTGCTCTGTAAATAATGGCTTTATTTAAGTGAATAATCTCTCTAATTTCTCTTACAGTGCATCTGTAGAGAGGATGAATTTGTTTTTCAGTGTTAGAAGATTCACAATCCAGAATACCTGCCTACAGATTTGAGGGCAATGCCAAAAAAATAGAAGCTAGCAAAAAATGTTATATGGTGTTGAAAATATTAATAATCCATGGAAAATATATTATTTACTTTTCTCCCTTTTTTTACACAGCATAAAACGTTCTGCGTAGGTCATGAAATTTGTTGCAAAGGAATATTTCAGAAGATTATTTCTAAGTTTGTATAATAATAATATATCCTCCTTCTTCTTTGGCGATCACTTGCAGCCGAGTAAGGTTGTCTTCCATAAACACAGTTTTAACAATGAGTCCGTAAGTGACTGCGGAGGCCAATTCTGGACCCACATGTCCTTTCACAGTGGGGACATTGGTGGGAGTTGATCACGGTGTGGATTTGCCATGCGTACCTTCCTCTTAGCACATGTTTCCCTTGCGTCCTGAGTTTGAGTGTCTTCAAAGCCCATGACACCTTTGGTAAAGGCTGTTCTACAATTGGAGCGCTTGCAGGCACGTGTTTCCCAATTATTGGTGTTTGTACTACATTTTTAAAAAATTGCCTTGAGATAGTCTTTAAACCTCTTTTGTTGACCACCAGCATTACGCTTTCCATTTTATATCCTATGCATTTTGGAATAAAGTGTTAAAATCTTGTAATATTGTCTTTACTTTTGGAAAGGCTTTTTACCTTTCTACTGTTGCTTGTGTGTGCAACTTATGTTGGCATAGAGAAACTGCAGCCTGTGGATCAAATATGGCCCTGCCGGGGCCGTATTCTCCCCAAACCACCCCACCCCACCCCACAACTGACATCGTATGTGACACAGCTGTAACAGGAGGAAGCGTTCAAGTTTGCTGCAATGGTTCCTTGGCAAGTAAGGTTTGCAGCCAGCACCAATCAGCAAACCCCACAATTATTGATTGAAAGCAACCAATCCCTGTCCAAAGTGCGGCTTGCTATCATGGGTCCCCTTTGAGCAGGGATTGGTTACAGTCAATCAATCCCTACAGGTCTTGCTGTCAGCACCAATCAGCTGAATGGAGTTTATTGCAAACCTTGAAGGAAAATGCTTTCTTTGCCTTTGCAGTATACTATGGAATCAAATTGTACAGGGGAAAGGAAGACAGGTTTGCAGCTGCTGCTACTCAGCAGGAAATGCTTCCTTTGCCCATGTGGTCTGAAATCAAACTGTGTAGGCATAGGAAGTGGGGCTTTCCACCTCTGCTGATCAGCAGCAGCAGCTGCAAGCTCTCTTCCCTTGCCTTTATGTCGTATGACACACAGGCAGGGAGCCCCACACTTCCGTCAAAGCAGTGGGAGTTGAAGGACCTCAGGAGTCAGGTGGGCAGATTCAATTCCTCTCCCCAGCACTTTCAGGTTCACATCTTGTTGCTCTCTTGGTCTATGGGAATTAAGGAACTGTAGCTAAGGCCTTTCTTCTTTGTGTGCCTCCTTCGCATGAGCTCTGGAGGGTGGCAACATGAGAACGGGCCTTTTCTGCTGTGACTCTCCCCAGGAAGGTTTGCCTGGTGCCTTTATTATACAGTCATACCTCATGTTACATCTGCTTCATGTTACGTTCTTTCAGAATATGTCCTATGGCGACCCGGAAGTACCAGAAAGGATTACTTCCGGGTTTCGCCGCTCGCACAGACATGCAAAATGACATCACGTGCATGCGCAGAAGTGGCAAATCGCAACCCGCACGTGCACAGACACGCCGCTGCGGGTTGCGTTCTTTTCATGTTGTGAACGGGCCTCCGGAACAGATTCTGTTCGCAACCAGAGGTACCACTATACAGTCAAACCTTGGTTTCCGCACATTTGGCTGCTGAACGTTTCAGAAGCCAAACGCCAAAACCCGGAAGTGAATGCTTCCATTTTCTAACGTGCCTTGGAAGTTGAACAGCTTATGAGGCGAGTTTTTCACACACACCCTTGAACTTGCTGACAGCCCTTGGTTTTCAAACATTTTGGAAGTCAAACGGACTTCCGGAAGAGATTACGTTCGACAGCAGAGGTTCCACTGTATACTTTCAGATGCCAGGTGAAAACATTCCTCTTCAGCCAGGCCTCTGACTGATTACGTAATATTCTATGGCCTTTTAAATGTGTTTATGGGAGGGGGAGTTGTTGTTTTGTTGTTTTTGTTTCAACTATTTATTTGTGCTTTACCTTGCATTTTTACCTTGTGAACTGCCCTGAGATCTTGTGATGAAGGGTGGTATAGAAATCTAATAAATAAATACAGTGGTACCTCAGGTTACAGATGCTTCAGGTTACAGACGCTTCAGGTTACAGAGTCCGCTAACCCAGAAATAGTACCTTGGGTTAAGAACTTTGCTTCAGGATGAGAACAGAAATCGTGCTCCGGCGGTGCGGCGGCAGTGGGAGGCCCCATTAGCTAAAGTGGTACCTCAGGTTAAGAACAGTTTCAAGTTAAGAACGAACCTCCGGAATGAATTAAGTTCTTAATTGGAGGTACCACTGTAGCTCACAAAACTTGTCTGTGTGAGCTGTGGAGTGATGGTCATGGAAAACTCCTGCCAGCCAGAAGAGACAACACTAGACTAGGTGGAACTGCCATAAGGCAGTCTGAAGTGCTCCTTCTACTCTGGCCCCATCAGAGCTGGCCCTTCCCTCAGACAGAGTAAAGCAGCTAATGTTGGGTGCCATGAAAGTGCAGCAAACAACTAGTTATTTAATTTCATTGCATGTTTCCTAACCTCCCGGGCAGTAAAGCTTGTGGGATTTTCTGTATCAGGCGCCAAAACAACTTGGCCCAAAGTGGGTATTATGCAACGTGACTGGGAGTGCTGTTTGGCCCACCTTGGGTCCCATAGTAGGGAGCCTCGACTAAGCTACACACAGCAGGTTTGATTGTTTTGTTTTGTTGCTTAAATGCAGTTGTAGGAGGAGCAAACTGTGAATTTTACTCCCACAATATTTCCACTATGCCTTTAAAGCATATTCAATGCACTTTTCATCCCCCCCCCCCAAACGAATTCGGGGCACTGTAGTTTGTTAAGGCTGTTGGGATATGCTTTAAATGTGCTTTCAGTTTCTAGTATTCATGCAGCTGTAGTCAGCCTGGTGCAGTGAGGAGAATAGAGACATGGATGGTGCTGTGGTCTAAACCACTAAGCCTCTTGGGCTTGCTGATCGGAAGGTTGGCAGTTCGAATCCCCGTGACAAAGTGAGCTTCCATTGCACTGTCCCAGTTCCTGCCAACCTAGCAGTTTGAAAGCACACCAGTGCAAGTAGATAAATAGGTACTGCTGTGGCAAGAAGGTAAACGGCGTTTCCGTGCGCTCTGGTTTCTGTCATGGTGTTCTGTTGCACCAGAAGCGGTTCAGTCATGCTGGCCACATGACACGGAAAGCTGTCTGTGGACTAACGCCAGCTCCTTTGGCCTGAAAGCGAGATGAGCGTCACAACCCCATAAGTCGCCTTTGACTGGACTTAACCGTCCAGGGGCCCTTTACCTTTTTTTTCCTTTAGTGGGAAGAATGCAAGACCTGGATCACAGAGATTTAGCTTAAAAACTGCAGCCAGGAAGCTCCCTTGGTAACCCTTCAGCAAGTGTTATCTTTCAATTAAAACTCATTGTTTGGTTGTATGGCACAATCCCATTTAGGATGCTTCGAGCTCTTTGGAGGAAGGGAACATACAAATGTGGCAAATAAATATTAAGAGGACAGGGGAAATCAGGTGTATCTTTCACTGAAATGTTGAGGAGAGGAGAAATGCCTGAATTGTCTGTGACATCCACTGATCTGCTGCATTTTATTTAAGGGATGATAGTTCAACCGCACCTTTAATTATTTTACTCCAAAAAGAATAAAAATTGTGTGCAACATCTGCTGCAGCATAAAGGCAGCCTGCTTGACTGCCATCTGGAAGTGTTTGTAGCAACCATATTAACTGTAGCATATGTGATTTATTTATTTTTTTCTATTTACATCTCACTTCTGAAAGAAACGGATTTATTTAAATTAAGTTATTTTTTAGTACAGTGGTACCTCGGGTTAAGTACTTCATTCATTCCGGAGGTCCATTCTTAACCTGAAACTGTTCTTAACCTGAAGCACCACTTTAGCTAATGGGGCCTCCTGCTGCCGCTGCGCCGCCGGAGAACGATTTCTGTTCTCATCCTGAAGCAAAGTTCTTAACCTGAAGCACTATTTCTGGGTTAGCAGAGTCTGTAACCTGAAGCCTATGTAACCTGAAGCATATGTAACCTGAGGTACCACTGTACTCTAATCATATAAAAAGGCAATATAGACACATCTCTGTCTCAATAGAAAATGCACTATGCAATACCATAGGAGAAACTATGGAAGTCAAAGTTAAAAATATTTACAAATATATTTGTTTTGGGTGCTGGGAGACGCTCTTTTGTTAGGTCTGATTGATGACTGCTAGGGATAATGCCTGAATAAACAAACAATATAGTGGAATGGCAATTCCACTTTCCAGCCTTTGGAAAGTGACAGCCTTCTAAACTAAAGGCAGGGGCTGGCTGAGAAATAGAAGGCAGTTTTGCACTTTAAATTTGACAAGAAAGAGACAGGAAGAGGAAGCCAGCACTTGATGAAAGGTCAACCTTATAGTTCATGTTCTCCCTCTCAAAATCTGAGGCAAGTTAGCAGAAGTGCTGTGTACTAGAGGAGTACCTGTTTGCTTCCGACATGTGTTGATTATATATTTGCATATAAAAAAGAATCCTGTTCATGCATTACTCATATTGGAGGCATAAGTATGTAGCATGATGAGCACTCTCAATATTGCATCCTTTTGTTATGGTCACTGCATTTATGCTGTGTACACAAGTTTTGAATGAACAGGACATTCAAAGAAAACTAAATTTAGCAGCACTACCACTGCACTACTATTAGTGCTAAGGGCTTTCGGATAAAAAAAGAGATGACTTTCAGACTAGCATGAACTTCCCTACCTTTCATTCAGAAATTAAGGGCAGCTTTCTTTAGCAAACATCACTTTCCTCAGTGGCTATGTCTGGGGTTTTGTTCCTTTAGAGTCTTAAAAGTAGAGGCCAACTGAAAAGGGCCTCTGAAAGGCATCTAAATGAGCTTTTTGTTTCAGTGTGATGAAATGTAAAATGTTAGCTAATGTGCCATATTGCTAAAAAGCCTGACATTAAGCACTGCACATCTAAACAGAAAGACTTCTGTAGATACATTGCAGGCATAAGAGGCAGAAAAGTCTGCATTAAATCTTAGAAGAAACAAAACAGAGTGATGTGTTTTGCGAAACATTTAAATTCAGTCTAAAACATAACATATCAAAAGGTCACTTACTGTAAGCGGAAGATGGTGCAATCAATAGCTGATTAATTTTCTCGGAAACCTAAAAAACTGTGTGGTGATGGGGGAAGAAAAATCTTGCTAAAGTCAAATGTAAATGAGAGGCTTATGCTTGCAAAGGGAAAGAGAAAAAAAATTTAACTGCATCTTTCATTAGATGGGGCTCACCCAGGACCTGAAACTGACTAGCCGCAAGGCAATTTGGGCAGATAGATGATGCTTTTGAAGAGGCAAGTTTGCAGATTCAGCCTGAGTGGCTGCCAAGTGAAACTGACAAGAGGCTTCTCCAGATGTTACTTTGAGGCTAGTCACTTCCAGCTCTTCTTCCTTTCGCCCTCTCTTTGCAAAATGAGCTCTAGCGCATATCTCATTCAAAAAACAGAAAAAAACACAGAACGGGCAGGGAGACAGCAGCCTGGTGATCTTACCCTCTCTCCTCGCAGCAAGGCGATCCTTGTTACAGCAAGATTGCTTATTGCCATCCTGGCTGCAAGCCTTGAATGAACCCTGCAATATCTAAGCCGTGGCAGGAGAATGTGTTGAACAGGACTCTTGTTTCAGAGATCAGTAAGGGCACTCACTTCACTGCAAGGTTCAAAAAGCAAAGGCAGCCCTGCTAGTCCATAAGAAATAACTTCAGAATAAGCCGTTGCATACCTTCAAAGTGTCCCAGTTTACCAGGGACAGTCCCGGAATTACAAAAGGCACTGGTGGAGGAAGAGGGATGCGGTGGGTGCGGTCTGCCCCGGGTGTCATCCCTGAGGGGTGTGACATTGCTGTGGGCTAGCCCTGCTCCCGGGTGCACAGTATGTGCGCCGCTCTGGGTGCCGGAGCAGCTAGCTCCTTCTCTGCTACTGTGATGTCCCTATTTTGTCTGCCAGTGCTGCTGCTGCTGAGCTAAGGGAGGAAGATGACCCGGGATTTGCCCTGAGTGACAGCAGCTGTGAGGGAGCATCCCATGATTAGGACCAACCAAAATGGGGTGTGCTTTTGAGCTCTCCGGAATTCTTCATCAAGCTAGGTATTGGGGCAGGGAGAGAAGACAAGGGGGAGGGAGTACAAAATATTAGACTGGATGTCAAAATCATGAGGTCAGCTTGTAGACCCAGTTTCAAGATGGAGATTGCAGGTTGAATAAGTCTCTCTGAGGTGCTACAGTGTGTGTGTGTGTGTGTGTGTGTGTGTGTGTGTGTGTGTGTACTGTATATGCTTATATATTCAGCTGGAAATTGCAGAAGAGAAGCAGTGAGTTTTAAGAGCATTTGTTGTGGTTACTTTTTATGCCTCATAATAATCAGAGATATAGGTGCTCTTGAGGAATAATCACATGGAGACACGCTAATTGGTGCTTGAGTTTTGCTGTTGCTAAGGAACCTGTGCAGTTGCTAGAGATGTATAGATGGCAAGCAGCTCTGTTCTGGAGTGTCACATTTTCTTATCTTCAGGTTGGGCACCCTTGTCTAACGCAGAATCATAGAATTAAAGAATTGTAGAGCTGGAAGGAACCACAAGGTTCATCTAGTCCAACCCCCTGCAATGCAGGAATCTTTTTACCCAATGTGGGGTTTGAACCCACAATCCTGAGATTAAGAATCTCATGCTGTAACAACTGAGCTATCTAAGCAGTTTGCACAGCCAGAAACAGAGGGTCCCAGGGCAGATTCTGGGACTGGGGTGTTTTGTTGTGCAACAAACAAATGATTCAGCTGTTTGCTAAACTGATGTATAATTATCTAAAGCAGCTACTATGTCAAAGAGGTAAACTCTTTAAAATTCGTTAGACGTTTTTAGCAACTCTAGATTAACTCACTATAAACTTTTCTCTCCTGAGCAGGACTCTTTAGGGAAATAACTCTGAAATTTTCACATGAGAACCCCAAATCCATGTAGATTTTACATCAGGTTACAATGTTCCTTATATTAATTATTTCACTGATACTCCTCCACAGAGAAATGCAATGTTAGATCATACCAACTTTTCCTCAGGAGCTTAAAGAAATAAGAGGAAGCGTCTGGATTTAAAATTCATGGGGGATTGCCAGGTACTGTAAAGGGCTTGGGGCAAAGGCCAATGGCACAAATTTGCATAGAATTTGCATATGCTAAGCTGTATATATAGGCCCTCAGGGCAAATTAAGATGGTGGGTGACCAGCACTGCACTTTAAAAAGGTGCTTGTGTGTTGTTATTTTTTTTTTAAAAAATGAAGTTAAAGGAGATGGAAAGGCAAAGGACATCCAGGGTCACGTGCAAAAAATGTGGCCCTCAACCGGCCCTTAATAGTGCCCATATTTGAAAATAGACTCATTACTTCTTTACATACTTGCTCCATATGAATACAATAAAGCATTCCAGCAATCATTTTGTCACTTCACAGCTGTTAAAAGTTACCTCCAGTGCTTCCCCCCCCTAAAAAAATGTTTAGGGGTACTTTCATTTTGACTCAAGAAAATCACCATTTAATAGTTCAAATCGGGGAAAATAAATACAGTAAATGGACAAAAGTACAAAGATTCACAAAATGTTTAGGGGTATGCGTACCCCTGCGTTCCTCCAGGAAAGAAGCACTATGTCCAAGCACAATGTTTTTGTAAGACAAGCTGATATTTAGGACGCCGGGCCGTGAAGTGGCGTCCTTTGGGTCTCCACTTGCTTGCCTTGTCGCCTTCTGACCCACCTGGTCTGGCTCCTGTGGGGTATTCTGCCTCCCCACTCCTCCCTGCCTCCGTCTGAGGATGGGACATGGGAGTCTTTCCTCAGAACCAGACATCCTGTGTTAGGTGGCCTGGACAGCTCCTGTGCTGTAGGTATTTTGATGTGGCAGCTAGAAATTCTGTTTAAAATTAAGCTTAGAGGAGAGGAAGGGGGAGAGCACAAAGCAGAGGTAACAGGGGATAGAAAGAGGTGTTAGGTAGTGCAATCTATTGCACTGGGTTGACAGACAATATATATGATATTTTGGAATTTTATTTCTTGCGGTTGGTTTGGAGGGTTCAAACATCCCATCCCACTCCATTATATTTTACATTACCCAGATAAAATCTTCAAAATAAAGCTGTATAAAAATAGATTTGAACTGCACTTGAAAGCTGTTTGCAGGTTGGGTCCTTCCTAAAGCCCAGAGTGGCAGATTTTAATGCCTGAATCACTGCACAGGCTCAGCAATTCATTGTAGCCAGATGCTGTTATATCCTCTTTTTGTATCCTTTCTTATCTGGCAGGAAGCGCCTTTTCCTTATAGGCAGGAAGTGCCTTTTCTTTGCTATTTACTACTTATCCATATAGCAATAAGTAGCAAACGGCAATTATTGTGACTTGATAAGGTTTAAAGAGTGAAGCCTCTGCCACAGGCAAGCGGAACTGAATTTCAGAGAAAAACCTGCAGGGCAAAACTATGGCAGCTTAGAACGTTAGCCTTGAAAGCACATGTTGTCTTGGTCTCTGGCTCTGGTATATGCAGTAATGCAAGAATATGCCCCTGTCCCATACCTGGGACTTTGGTATCAGCACCATGCTGTAACCAACCAAGCTATCCAGGCTACCTGAACAAGTCCAAGCCCAGTGGCCGAGCATCTGCTTTGCATGCAGAAGATTCCAGGTTCAATCTTTGGCATCTTCAGGTGGGGCTGGGAATGCCTTCTTTCAGAAACCTTGCAGAGCTGCTGCCAGTCAGTGTAGGACAATACTGAGCTAGATAGACCAGTGCCCTGACAGGAAAGTGCCTCACGCTGGGTTCCTGTTCTTTATTTTTATGATTAGCTATGTAGCTGCTTTAACACCCCAAACAGATTACAGTGGTACCTCGGGTTAAGAACTTAATTCATTCCGGAGGTTCGTTCATAACCTGAAACTGTTCTTAACCTGAAGCACCACTTTAGCTAATGGGGCCTCCTGCTGCTGCCGGAGCACAATTTCTGTTCTCATCCTGAAGCAAAGTTCTTAACCTGAAGCACTATTTCTGGGTTAGCGGAGTCTGTAACCTGAAGCGTATGTAACCTGAAGCGTATGTAACCCGAGGTACCACTGTACGTAGGAGAGCTGAGGAAGGTACAGAATGGAATGGGTCACACACATAGGTGCAGTGCTTTTTTTCTGGGGGTCGCAGGGGTGTGCTTACCCCTAAACATTTTGTGAATCTAAGTTTGGCCTCATTGAGGGGCAGTATTTCAATACGAATAGGAAAATGAGAGTACCCCTAAACATATTTTTTTTAAGAAAAGAAGCACAGGATGGGTGCATTGTAAGCCTTTAGTTGTTGTCTCAGGGGACTGGAGCAGTGTAAATAGTCGGTGACTCCTCACAGAACACCTCGCGGAATCATAACTCGCAACTACGCGGCAGAAGAAATTGACTCCCGGTGCCTTTCTTTTTTGTTGTTGTCACTGTTAAATTTTTAACAAGCCAGAACAATGCAAGGCCAACATCTGAAGTAACCGCAGCCACGGAATAATTATGAAAGCCATAAATAATTCATCATTTCTTAGGAAACATCCAGCGACCCTTTGGGAGAGGAAAACAACGCGGCATCTGAAAAACCCACGGCTAACGGGGCGGCTGGGGAAACGGGTCCCAAACTCAACTCCCTTGGCCAGTTCTCTTAAAACGCAGGCGAGATCATTTCTGACTGAGAATTAACCAACGTGAATGCCGCCTCTCTGAAAGGAGCACCTCCTCTCCCCTCTTGTCAGGGAATTGTAGGATCGTTGATTTTATTGACTCAGCTGTCCTAAGTGACCTGCAAGGGCAAATATATTCCTCCATGCTCTCTTGGCTGCTTTATAATTTATGAAGGATACACAACCACACTGGCTTTCGAAGCCTTCTTTCGGCTTATTTCTCCCTCCTGGTTTTCTTCATGCAGAAATCCAGATCTTGTCCCCCGTGCAAAACCCATTGAGAAGGCAGGAGGCAGTTGTAACATTCCAAGCATAAGCATCACTGAATAATTTTTTTTTATTTGTTATAGGGATTTTTACCCCATCCTTCCGGGTCTAATAGAAATGAATGAAATAAAATTATATTAAATTCCCACCCTTCCTACAAGGCGCTCAGGGAGCATACAGTGGTACCTCGGGTTACATACGCTTCAGGTTACAGTCTCCGCTAACCCAGAAATAGTGCTTCAGGTTAAGAACTTTGCTTCAGGATGAGAACAGAAATCGTGCGGCAGTGGGAGGCCCCATTAGCTAAAGTGGTGCTTCAGGTTAACAGTTTCAGGTTAAGTACGGACCTCCAGAACGAATTAAGTACTTAACCCGAGGTACCACTGTATATGACCCTCATACCATTCTATTCTCACAACAGTCCTGTGGGGTAGTGATGTGCCTAAGGGCACCCAGTGAGCTCCATAACAGCAAGGGGACTTGAACCCAGGTCTCTCAAGTTTTGGTCCATCACTAAAGCATAGAATTGTAGAATTGGAAGGGACCACAAGAGTCATCAATGCCCTGCAATTCAGGAGTCTTTTGCCCAATGTGGGGCTTGAACCCATGACTCTTAGGTTAAGAGTCTCATGCTCTACCAACCGAGCTAAGAAATAAATCATCAAAGTTGTCCCAACATATAGAGCTGGAACCTGAGACAGGCATCTTCCTGACCATACTTGCCTATCCCTATGAAATTCAAGGCCCTCCCCTGTACCGTTCATCCTCTCCTGAATTAGCACACAGTGGTGTAATAACAAACACACTGTAAGGTCATACCTTGGTTTTCAAACAGCTTAGTTCTCGAACGTTTTGGCTCCTGAATGCCACAAACTGGTTTGTGAACTATTTTAGGAAGCTTAAGTCCAGTGCGGCTTCCGCAGCTTCCGATTGGCTGCAGGAGCTTACTGCAGCAAATCAGAGGCCACGCTTTGGTTTCTGAATGTTTTGGAAGTCAAGTGAACTTCTGGAATGGATTCCGTTCAACTTCCAAGATACAGCTGTATTTAATTGCACCATATGCAATTGCAAGCATATCAATACTGTATTGTAGGAAACTGAATTTAAGTGAAGGAAAATCGGAACTCCTTTCACCACCATAAGGGCAAAACATTCTGATGCAGGACACACTGCCTTTCTGGAACATAGTTTATTATTACTATTATTATTTTTAAACAGCGTGGCTTTCTTCTTTTAATGATTGTTTCTTCTTTTTATATGAAAAAAACAGACTTTGAAAGGCAGAAGAGTAGGGGGCATAGCTGCTCAACCCCCTTTTAATTTTTATTTTTTTGCATCCCCAAGTTCCCTTTCTCCCTGGAGGGAAAAATATATGGAGACCCCATTTCTTTCTCTAACAGGTGGGCAAGCAACTGGTAGGAACGAGCCAACCTGTCAATTTTAGTTTCTTTTGGATCCTAATTTTTGAAATCTTGAATTTATTTTCCACATTTCAACATCAGTTTGCATTTCTCCCCTCATGAAATTCCACTATCATTTTAGTTCAAATTTATTCTAATAGACACCTTTTTGCATGCAATTTCCCCTAATTTAAAGTATTTTTGTATGGTATTTTGTATGGAATATTGGTGGTTTTGTGCACACATTACTTGGTTAGAGAACTGCACTGCAAAATCTGGAGCAGTGTGAATGTCAAACACTAGCTCTGCTCTGGTTCTGAAGGTGCAAATTAGGCAGGTTCACTTTTAAATCCCTAGCAACTGGTGAGTGTGTGATTTTGAGTCAGCAAATGGAAGGGAAGAATGGGTTAAGCAGCTCCTTCCTTTTCCTTAAACTTGCAGCTGCCCAAGGCTGTTTTTCATTAAGTCAAACAAACAGTCAGGGAAAAGAGACTGCCTATCACACCTAGCTTGCCCCTCAGCTGTTCAGTGCCCTTATCCTTAATACCTTTTTTTACAGGATATAACTCTGTTACTAAGCACATGTTGACTAGATATCAGAGGTGAAGGGAGCCTACTGTCAAAACAACCAGACAAGCTGGCTGGTGCATAGCAGATAAACTTAGTCCACTTACTTGCATGAAGAAACCATACCTGCAGGGGAAACACCTTGACCTGAATATTGGCTGAAGGTCAATGTTTGGATTAAAGCTGGCACTTCAAAAGTGCCCGAGGTGATGTACACAACAGGTGATTTCATGGACATCATATAGCAGTGTGAGGGGTTTTAGGCCCTGGTGTGAGAAAGTAGGAATATTTACAGCTCCAGCATCTATTCATTACTTAGGACAACTAGGTATTGCATATTTCTTTTGGAACACCAATGCAGCGTGACAGGAATGCTTGCAGGGAGAATGGTGGCTGAGTGGTGGTGATTAATATTTCCTGCTCCCAACAAATCTCGCCTAGAAGTGCGTCCTTGACAGTTTTAAATCATTACTTTCCAGAAATGCTCCTGGCTGGAAGAAACATGGTCTTAGTACTGGGAGAACATTTGCAGGAGACAATATATGATCACCTGCTACCTCTGTCTTTCTGTTGTCTTTACGAAGGAGATGGAATCCTATGTTTGCCAGTGTAAGATCTGGTTCCAACCTCAGTTTTCCCAGAATCTTGATCAGTGTCACAGCCACGAGCCACACCCTAGTTTTGCCAATGCTTAAGGTCTCTATGATCTTAATGTAGATGTATATAAATTACTTATATGCACAGCTTAGGTCTTCATAGAATCTCTGAAGCAATTATGGTGTGATGAGTTAGAACATTGGGCCTCAAGGAGTCAACAGAAGGAGGCCTTCAGACTTTTCACTTTGTCATCGCTGGACAAAATTATGTGTCATTCACCAGAAATCTTTCTGTGGGTTGGATGTGGGAAAAGACTGAGCACATTAGCACACTTGCAATGTTGAAGATATATTATTCTTGGTGCATCGCCTGAAATGGAGCTGCTCAGTGATGTCCTAATTTTGATATGAGATTGACTCCATTGTCAGTTATGCTACCAAAACTCCTTGTGAAGGACCTGGCAGAATAGCTGTATTGAACTATATCTCTATGGTTTTTTGGTGGGAAGAGAGGTCAGTGGTGGCTGCAAAGGAATCTTCTAGCAGCCAAGGGACTGATTCTTATAGGATGGGAATCTAGCACACATGCATACCAGTATTTGATGAAAAACACAGCACTAAGTTGGAGCTGGTGATGCAATGCCTGTTTTGTCTTGCAGAAGAGGGACTGGTGCTGTCAGGGCAGGACTTGTCCAGGGCCTGCTGCATTCTGCAGAATGAGCAGGAGGATGCCCAAAAGCCACAGGACTGACTTATCACATTTTGAAATGGGCGACATAATACACAGGAATAACAAAAGAACCCTCTCCCTGGGCACCCCTCTCAGTAAGGTCATTAAGATTCTAAAATTACCTTACCATACCACTGGAGGGACACTTTACAAATACAAACACATCTGGCCTACAAACCTAGAAGCCTTTAATGAGATATATTGGGGGGAACATAGTGCAATTCTGAATTACAGCAAAAATCACCAGCATCAACCTCCTCCCTTTCTATTTCTCATCATTTCTCTCTAGTTTCTTCCTGACTCTTTATTACTCATAAAAATTGTGGTTACAGTGGTACCCCGCAAGACGAATGCCTCGCAAGACGGAAAACCCGCAAGACGAAAGGGTTTTCTGTTTCGGAGGCGCTTCGCAAGACGAATTTCCCTATGGGCTTGCTTCGCAAGACGAAAGCCCATAGGGAAATCTCCGGGGACCTGTTTTAAATTGCTGGCGGTCGGGAGCAAAGACTTTCGCCCACAGCCGGCCTTCAGAAGAGGTCCTGGACCTCTTCTGAAGGCCGGCGGGGGGCAAAAGTCTTTGCTCCCCCCCGCCTGCCTTCCCGGGACAGCGGAGACTTCTCCGCTGCCCCGGGCGATCTTAAAATGCTGGCGGGCGGGAGTGAAGCGTTCGCTGCCGACCCCCAGCATTTTAAAATCTCCCCGGGACAGCAGAGAAGTCCCGCCCCGCTCGGGATGGCGGTGCAGATCTGCCTGCCGTCCCGGGATCAGCGAAGCGTTCGCTGCTGACCCCCAGCATTTTAAAATCTCCCCGTGTCCCGGTGAGATTTTAAAATGCTGGGGGTCGGCAGCGAAGCCCTTGTTCCCCCCCAGCCCCCCCAGCCTTCAGAAGCCCTTGTTCCCCCCCCCCCAGCCTTCAGAAGAGGTCGGGGGACAGACTGTCCCCGGACCTGGTCTGAAGGCGGTTTCCCTAGGAACGCATTAATTGATTTTCAATGCATTCCTATGGGAAACCGTGCTTCGCAAGACGAAAAACTCGCAAGAAGAAAAAACTTGCGGAACGAATTAATTTCGTCTTGCGAGGCACCACTGTATTTGACCCATGAATTTACCACAGGGGGAAAGAAAAGGCTGTGTGTTTGTTTGTGTGTGTGTGTGTTGAGAGCATGAACAAACTATTAATTAAAAGATGCACAGACAGGGAAAGTGTCCCTTTTTATGCAACTCTTCCCTTTATTGAATGATGATCTTACAGTGGTACCTTGGGTTACATAAGCTTCAGGTTACAGACTCCGCTAATCTAGAAATAGTACCTTGGATTAAGAACTTTGCTTCAAGATGACAACAGAAATCGCATGGCAGCGGGAGGCCCCATTAGCTAAAGTGGTACCTCAGGTTAAGAACAGTTTCAGGTTAAGAACGGACCTCCAGAACAAATTAAGTTCTTAAGCTGAGGTACCACTGTATTTGTATCCCACCCTATTTCTGAATAGCTCAGGATGCCGCATATCTATCTATCTATCTATCTATCTATCTATCTATGAATGATATTATCCCATTAGAAAACAAGAGCTCTTCTTTTGCCAGCATCTAATTGGGTTAAATTTGGCATAAAAATGTGGTGGGGGAAATAATGTATTAACTTAGACATTCCTTTCAAGATGCCTTGAATGAAAGACATTCAAATGGAGAATAAATGCAGTAGTAAATAGCAAAACACAGGCAGGAAGAAAAGCTAGGTGTCAGCTCTTAATGCTTCTTTAATCTTTGAAAAATTTCTACCAACTCTTCTGATAGTCTGTGCTAATCTGTTGAACTGGTGTGTGTGGTAAATAGTGTCCTCCCTAAAAGAGGGCACGTGTTGCGGTGAGACCTGGAGACCAACTACCTGTGTTGTGGGTGGGTAAGATTGGTCAGCCACAACACGCAACTGGTAGGTCCCTCATTGTTGGGTTCAATCTGGCCAATGGGGCACAGTCTAAATGGATCAAGGGACCTATATATACCTAGGCACGTGACCCAGAGCTTCATCTTTCGGCTCGTGCATTTGGAACAAGCTAACAGTGTGTCCTCTGTGCAGCTGAGAGACGTACCTTTGACAGATTGTCTTGGTGATTTCTTTCCGTTATTCTTCCTTTTTTCATTAATTCTTTCTTTATTGTTCCCCTTTTTAAGTTGTTCTCTTCCCCCTTCCTTCTCCTTCCCTTCTTTAACAGTTATATGTGGTATATGGGTCGTGCTGTAAAGTCCATCAGAATTCAGTCATCTGCCATTTCATTTTTCTGTAAATCCCTTTATTCTAAAGACCCTTGTGCAAAGTTTGTAGTGCGCAAGGCTCTTGAGGGTTGGGCCAGGTTGCAGCCACCAAAGTCGCCAGGTAGGAGGCCAGTCACATTTGACATTTTATTCTTGGTGCACAGTAAGTTAAGACTTGTCTGCTGGTCGACTTGTGACTGCTGGTCGACTGCTCTTTGCGGCAGCTTTTTCGATAGCCTTTTTTGGTGCACTGCGTGTGGGCGAAGTGGTTCTGGAGTCAGCACAGGGAAGGGCTCCCAGGGGCTTGCTTTTGTAGGATGTTCAGCTTTCTGATGCTGAGCTGGTGCTCACAATTCAAAATTCTAAAATGTACCAGTTGGGCAGAGACACCTTGATGAGGCTGCCTGCCACTGGTAAGCCCGGCCCTTGTCCAGTGAAAGATGCCAAGAGATATTTGTCACTTCGCCCGCCTGGGGATGGTCCCTTCCTGGTAAACAAGGATGGGTCCCTGTTAAGGAGGCATCAGTTGTAGTAATGCGTAAGGCGCTTGCAGCGTGTGGTCTGCTGGCCAGTGATTTTGCACCTCATTCTTTCTGTATTGGGGCAGCTACTACTGCTGTGCACTGGGACCTGTCCATCAACAGGATTAAGGATCTGGTCTGCTGGAAATCTGATACATACAGGGGTTATGTTCAGATATGGCACTGAGGTGCAGTTGTTAATGTTGTTTTGTTCATTCCTAGGTCCGCCTACCCTGCACATTTGGATAGTTGGGCACAGCATTGTCCACTGGGCTGGCAGGAGAGCGGCAAAGTTTGGATTCGAAGCAGGCTCAGACTCCCTGACCACGTGTGCGTCTTCTGGGTATCCAGATGAGGAATGCATTGGGAGGAGCTTCTCCCGACAGTGCAGGCAAAGGTGTCTGTGGAAGGCACGCCTGCGGCGATGGTGGTGCAGCTGGGAGAGAACGATTTGCCGGAAGCTCCCGGCCTGAGCCTGCAGACCCACACATAGGAGGACTTGGAAGAGTTGAAGGCAGCTCTTCCTGGACTCAAAATATTTTGGTCACAGCTGTTGCAGTGATGTGTGTGGTGAGGTAGCTGATGCCCAACTGCCACTGAGAGGGCCAGGAGACGCGTGCAGAGCGCAGTGGCTAACAAAGTTCTGGCCTTGGGTGATCCGTCACCTGGGCATTACCTTCCATGAGGTGTCCCTTTACAGGCTTGATGGGGTTCATCAGTCTGTAATTGGGAATGATTTGTGGCTGGCCTCCATGTCAGCCGGGTTAAGGGATTGGTTACAGGTGTGAGTGGTTGGTGGTGAGCGTGGTGCTCATGTGGCAGATAGACACTGGTTCAGGTGATAGGGATGGGAGAATGGTCTCACCATCCCTATATGAGGGGTATTCCGTTAAAGGAATCCAGGGACTCAACTGGTTTGGTCATCCCCTGAGAGTCCAGGGGGGCTTCTGGGTGGTGAACAGAGTCTGTTCCCATCTTTTCGCCTACCCAGGTGTTCACCCTTGGCTGACCTATGCTGATGCCCTGGATCAGCGCTGCCTGCAAGGGTGCAGGGAGCTAGTCGAACCAGAGCCTATGCAACCACTCACCTTCTGTAATCAATAACCTTGTGGCCTAAATTCTGCCAAAAACCAAAACTAAAATTTGAGTCAAGTGTGACTTTATTTAGTGGGGAGGTCTCTGAATCTGAACACGCAAATTGGGGGGGGGGGGCAGAGACTCTGGCATTGAGAAGAAAATTCTTATTGTTTTAGATTTGATTACTCTAGGCATGTGAAAAAGAATATAGCACACTATCTCACTGCTTTGATGTGAAGGTGTTATCAGTTACACAAGGGATGTTTATTTCTCTTTCACAAGGAATGCTGTGAATACCAGAACTTCAATTTCCTTCCTTTCCTTACATTGTCCCCCTTTCACCCCTGCAAGCAAAATGGTCATAAATGTTTCTCCACTAGTTAGCCTCAGAAAGAAACTTCCGGTACACAGCTATTTCCCCTGTTGAATTGTTAATAGACCACGTAACACCTTTGAGCAAACCTTTTTAGTATGTTAATTGAACAGTAACAGGTTCAGACATTGCCAAGCAGTCTGCAAAATGAAGATAAAGTTCATGCGTTGGAGCTTATTAGACAATACCAATATTATACAGCCATCGGCATAAATACATCTGGCAAAATTAGCATTGGACTGGGTGCTGTTTAGTGGCAAGATGTTTCCAAGTCAACATATTTTCATTTTGAGGATATGAAATATTAAGTCTTGTCTGGTATGAAGTCAAGCAATTCATTAAAAAGACATTTCAGAAAAGGACCCTTCTGTGATTTTGTTGCAAACTGCTTCAACAGTAAAACGATCCCCATAGATTGATCTGCATTTCTTCTGCTAAATGGCAGTGACCACAATCTTAAATTCACTTACCAGAAAGCTAGCCCTGTTGAACTCAGGATTTGCTTCTGCATGAACATATTTTATTTATTTGGTTTTAAAACTCATAGCCCACCCTTCATCCAAAGACCCCAGGGCAGATCACAAGAAAAAGATATAATAGGTAATCAAATATCAAAATCAATGCAATAAAAATAATCTATTTAGAGAAAAATATGTCTTCTGGGTATGTTTTTCCAAATACCTGATACAAAAAAGCAGCATTTCAAGTTTTCACCTGCCATCTAAAACTAAAAAGACTTTGTATCTATAATTAATTCTGGCCATACTTACTCAGAAGCAAGTCCAGCTGAACTCAGCAGGACTTTTGAGTCAATCTTCAGAGGATGGAGCTATGTACTAATTATTGGTTTATAGACAGATTTATAGACACAGGTGGCGCTGTGGGTTAAACCACAGAGCCTAGGACTTGCCGATCAGAAGGTCGGCGGTTCGAATCCCCGCGACGGGGTAAGCTCCCGTTGTTCGGTCCCAGCTCCTGCCAACCTAGCAGTTCGAAAGCAGAAAATGCAAGTAGATAAATAGGTACCACTCCAGTGGGAAGGTAAATGGCATTTCCGTGTGCTGCTCTGGTTTGCTAGAAGTGGCTTAGTCATGCTGGCCACATGACCCGGAAGCTGTCTGCGGACAAACGCCGGCTCCCTTGGCCAAAAAAGCGAGATGAGCGGCGCAACCCCAGAGTCGGTCATGACTGGACCTAATGGTCAGGGGTCCCTTTACCTTTACCTTTTAGACAGATTTATTAAGAATCATAAACTGTTCACCTTAAAATATGGTTAATAGCTAGTACGTTGTGAGTGTTGAAAAATAATTTAGGCACTTACGACGTACTTGTGATTTATAGCTTAATTTCTCAGGAGTGCAATCAATGTTTAAAGCCGTATCACAGTTCTTACATTTATATATATATATATGGGACGCGGGTGGCGCTGTGGTTAAAAGCCTCAGCCTCTAGGGCTTGCCGATCGAAAGGTCGGCGGTTCGAATTCCCGCGGCGGGGTGCGCTCCCGTCGTTCGGTCCCAGCGCCTGCCAACCTAGCAGTTCGAAAGCACTCCTGGGTGCAAGTAGATAAATAGGGACCGCTTACTAGCGGGAAGGTAAAGGGCGTTTCCGTGTGCGGCTCTGGCTCGCCAGAGCAGCGATGTCACGCTGGCCACGTGACCCGGAAGTGTCTCCAGACAGCGCTGGCCCCCGGCCTCTAGAGTGAGATGGGCGCACAACCCTAGAGTCTGTCAAGACTGGCCTGTACGGGCAGGGGTACCTTTATATATATATATATATATGGGTCACGAAGAGTCGGACATGACTAAACAACTAAACAAAACTATATATATATATATATATATATATATATATATATATATATATAATCAAACCCTGGACTGTAGTACAAAAATCCATACACTTCAGCAAAGTACACATACTGAATATTGTAACAAGAGGTAGATTAAATATGTTTCTGAATCTAAATATTATAGAGTTTGAAATGTTGATCTGTGTGAAAGGAGGTTTTGCGACCTCTTCACACCCCTTATGAAGAACTTATATCACAATCTTATATGCCTGGACTAGATGCCACTATTCTGGTGGAACAGCCACTGTATCCAATATACACTCAGCCTGGGAGGGGAAAACCATTAAATGCAAAACCATTTTTTAAAAAGGCATGAAAACCACACTTGCTCTATTACTCATACTCACCAGAGCTATTGGAAACCCTTTCCACAGACTGTGAGAGAGGATGCCTGGCACACAGAGGGTGTCAGTGAACTCACCCTGATGAGACACATTTCCAGCACACAACCTGCATTAAACCCACACAACATGCAAGGCAGCACCATAGAGTCCTCACTCCATCTGCCCCAGTGTTACAGCCAGCAGTGACCCCTCTACTACCAGTCGCTAGGCATCCCACTTTACTCATCACAACCACTCTTTTATGAGCAGAACTCGCACACAATGAAGAATATACTCAATGCCCACACATGTCCCTCGCAGAATACCCCACACCGATGCTTGAGAATCGTCCCTTTCTGCAGTCCCAGGTAGGCAGCAAAAACAGCAAGTTTGCTGAGACCCCAGTGACTGGTTGGCTGTATTCAGCTTGGAAGTTCTCAGGTATTTGAGGTAGACACATCTAACTGTAAGGTCTGTAAAGGGTTGAGTAAGTGTCCAATGGCTATCCTGAGCAAGTGGTATCCATAGAGGGGAACGACTGCAATATTATCCCACATTATGACCTCTTAATGGGAAAGAAACGAGTACGCTATCACATAACTTCGCCACAAATAGATTGGCAATGAAGGCGTATGGCCAATACACTCGGAAGACCAATCAACAAGCAGCAAACAATTTTGCCTATTTGCAAGTGGGGACTGTTCTGCGCTAAATTGAAGCTGAGGCAATATAGAACAGAGAACTGGACCTTCTAATGGCAGCTTCTGGAATGTAATGGTCAAACGAATGAACTAGAAAGTTGTTGGCTCATAATCTTTACATCCCAGCTACAGACTTCCCAATAGCCTTGTGTAAATTACTATTTTCTCAGCTTTATCCCTTTTACCAGCCCCTCCCCACAACTGAAATATAGATATAGCATTACTGGCCTACCTTAAAGTGTTGTTGTAATAATCACAGAAATAGTGTATGTGAAGCACTTTGAACACTTGAAATGAATTATATAAATCGTAAGTAGCCTCTCATATTCCTGTTTCCTGAGGATAGAGATTTTTCAGTTTTCTTCCTGCTTTTATATGCTTAGTTTCAGGAATGGAAGCATGATGGTGTTTTTGTAATACGTACCTATTTCATCACAAATATACAAGTTGAGCAGGATAGCCAAGAGAGTCTAACTACATTACAATGAAGTAATGTAACTAAGGTGGGGAAACAGTCGCCTAGGGTCACCTCCAGAAGGACAAATTTGGGTGAGTGAAGGCGTGGCCAGGACCATCATTAGGGGAGCAAGGATTTAATTTGTGCTGTGTATAAATATATTGTTACTGGGGGAGTGACTTGGGCAGCAGGAAATATTTGGGGGACATGACCGGCAACTGTTTCTGCCCCTGGTAAACTTGAACAGGGATGCAAAATGTGCCTGGAAGTCATATAATATACAAATGCTATTGAAGGACTGTTAAAATATTACATCATTTCAGTGTAGACCAATGAGACAGTTCCAAGATGTAGATTTGTAGATGAAAAGCTGAATATCAATTTACTTAATGAGAGCTGTGGGCAGGCAATTGCTGTTGCTTGATGCTTCTGTGCCTGCAGCCTAATGTCACAAAGCATTTTCAGCCACTGAATGCTGCTGATAGGGTAAGAGAAAGTTGTAGGCATGTGACTTTGGCCAGTTGCTGATGATTTAACAGAAGCAGCTGGTAGATTTTTTGTGGAATACCCTAATTGGTGGTAGAGCAACAGGAACAGTCTACCTGTGGAGCTGCTATCTGAATTGTCAGAAACACTATCCTTAAAGGACCACAGCTACTCCTTCTGCCCTGAGTTTTAAAAAACTATTTATGTGCTTCCTCAGGCCATATTTAGAATTGGGAGACATAGTAGTGTTGGGGCGAGGCACAAAGGCGATTGCCCCATGTGCAAAATTTTAGGAGTGCAAAATTTCAACACCCAGTGCTGCCTCAATACAGCTGCACGCTTCCTTTGCTGTGATGAAAACGGCTTCTTCATGCAACCCTAGAAATGACCACTCCAGGCAACGGAATAACTCTTCCTTTCCTATCTCTGCAGCTGCGATCTCTTGGGTGATGTGGATGCCATTAGGTAGTTGAATGAGCATGCATGCCCATCCATTTCCCTCCTTCCCACCCACCTTCTGCATGGTTCTGGGCACTGGCAACCCATGCTATTCCACTGGGAAGACAGGCCTGGAATGGGATGGGATGTGAGCATAGTATTAGGAACCAGCCCCAGACATAGAAATGTTATTTGGGCACAGCTATATGTCAACACTCAGCTTTGCATGGTCAACAGTATGTTTTTGGGGTTTTTTTTGCTTAAATACAGTTGTGGGAGTAACAGACTCTGAATTTTACTCCCCCAATATTTGTCCTATGCCTTTAAAACACATTCAAAGCACATTTCCTCCCCCCCCCCCAAAATTTGGGGCACTGTAGTATGTTAAATCTGTTGGGAATTGTAGCTCTGTGATGAGCAAACTACAGTTCCCAGGATTTTTTGTGCAGGAATATGCTTTAAATTTATAGTATTCAGGCAGCTGTAGTCAGCCTGGTGCAGTGAGAAGTTTAATTGAGCATCTGTGGCTCATTCGGCTCTCACCACTAAGCACATATCATGTTGAAATGTGGCATCAAATGAGCAAGGAGAATTTACTGTGTGGTGTGGTGGTGTGCATGCCATTGCTAAACCCAGTTGCTTCACCTGCAACTATGTTGTTACCATGACAGGGGTCCATAGCTCAGGTTGCTAACACTGCATGTAGAGTAGCTGAGAGCCTAGTTGAAATAAGATACCAGGTGTGCACAGCACTGAGTAGGTAGGATCTACTTGCCAGTGGACAACCATGGTTAAATTGGGCCATACAGTATTTGCAACTGGAAGATAGACTTCCTAGATAAGGGACAGCTTCCGAAAGACCACAGAGAACCATTTCCTGGTTGCTGTAACCTGCCTTATCTCTGACAGTGCACTGAACAAGGGCTTCCGAGAATGATTGTCTCAATAGAAATGCAGTTCCATGCCTTGCAGCAAATGCAACACATCAAACCATCTTGAAATGTACTGTAACTCCTTATGAAATCTTCATGCTACCTATTTCCTTCCTCATCTATCTATTTCTATGGTGCTGTCATATAGATGTATATAAAGAGGCCACATTTTCATCTCATAGAGGCAAACAAACTGTTGAATATAATGCAATGCAGCCTGCTAATTAAATATTTAGTTTGCATAATGTTTGTATCCCTGATATGTTCTGGGTTGGCATTATTTTCTATTCTGAATAGAATTCAATGATCACTCTAGTTTCACCACTTTCCCTGACTCTATGCCTCCAAATCTCCTGAAATTAGGTAGATGGAATACACTTATTATTTATTATTTTAAATCAGGGTTTTGAATTAGCATCTCTGAAGTTTACAAATCCTTAAGAGGCAGACAACACATTATTTATTGATTGCTTTTTTGAATTGCCCTCTGCTAAAAAGCGTGCCTGAGGCAAAATACAATAAAAATGCTGAGAATACAAATACAAGTGGGCTTCACATTTGTTTGCAATAGCTGCCTCCCATGCTTGTCACGGGCTAACTGACAGCTTCAATATATGCTTTTTGTGTTGCTCTCTTTTGCTGGGTTATGTGCAGGCTGTTCTGTCTTTTCTTGACTTCCCTTAGAACAAGATAGTTCGTAAGTTGCCTTACGGTGGAAGTGGGGTGGGCATTTCTGCAAGAATTATGAACAAAACTGTCATATTGGGTCAGACTATCTGGCTCTTCTAGACCAATATAGTTTGCTCTGGTTGGCAGCAGCTCTCAGTCTGAGGTATTTCTCTTCCTGAATCTTAATTTGGAGATGTCAGAATTGGGACCTTTCGGATGCATAACATTTGTGCTAGCACTGCCAATTCCTCAGGATGTTCTATCTTTTCTTCATACCCTCCTGCAAAAAATTAGTAAGCTTTGCAGTTTCATTAGATTTTGTAATTTTTACAGAGTGATGGGCAGGGAGATACCTCATTATTCAAATGTGGTGAGCTAGTTTCCTCAGGTTAACCAGCCATGTGCTTTGCCACAGTAGTCTAATAAATTTCTTCCATATTATTATTATTAAAAAATAGCTGATCATTACATGTGTGTACTTCCGGGCTGCATAGTGCTCGATTGCACTTCTACCATACAATGCAAGGTATTGCAAGCCCAGGTCAGCCTTAAGACGGGCAACACGATCACTTCACTTGGAAACTGGGTGGCTAACCGTGGGACCAACACAGATCATGAGCCTTGCATACCCAGAACATATATTTTATAAGTGTTTGCAAAGTGAAGCACTCTCAGTGGAGTGGGGAGAGGATAACAGGGGAGAAGCTTTGCCTCGGTGGCCAACTCCCTTCCTTCCGATGCCTTTATCTTCACAACAGCCCTGGGAGGTAGAAGACTGACAGCTGCTGACGAATCACACAGGTGCTGACGAATCACGACTGAAGAGGGATTTTGCATCCAGTTCGGAGCCCCGTGACACCAGAGTTAAAGGTGCTGCCTTGCATCGAGCGTGTCTCCGCGCTGGCAGCTAAATGCACGAGTCTCGGGACCACGTCGGCAACAGGCCGTCCCTGAAGGTCCCTCACGGTCGCGTTGCCTTCTATCTGCATCCTCCTCTCAAATATCCAAGGCTGGTCCGGCGCCGAAGAGGTTAATCTCCCACCCCCACCCCGCCCGCAAAGTTTGCGGCTGCGCAGAGCGAGGCGTCTTCTCCTCCTCGACTCACCCCAGTGTCCCGGACGACACCGTTCCGCAGCATCAGCACCCCGCCCCTAGCCAACCCTGCGTAGCAACCCCTCTACGTCATTACTTCGCACCGGGAGGCGGCGGCGGCTGGTGAAGGGGGGGTTGCTGTTGCCAGGCTACGGCTGGTGTCATCTTCCCGCGCCGCCGTCGACGGGCCGTCCCTTCTTTTCCTCCTCCCTCCTCCTCAGCGCTGACTGTGTGCGCTCGCGTGAGGGACAGAAAACAAGCGGCTCCCGAGCGCGACTAGGCAGCCGGACCGTCCCGTGGCTGCGCGCGCGAGCCTCTGCCCCCTTTCCCCCTCCTGAAACAGAAGCGGCTCCTCGTTTGCCCCGCTCCCTTCTCCTCCTCACACTGCCGCCGCCCTCGGCGGAGCGCCCGGACCCAGCGCGGAGACTCAGTCACCCACATGCCTGGGAGCGGGGCGGGAGCGGCGCTGAGCCTGGCCGTCCGGCTCCGCTTCCGCGCTGCCTCTGCCTGGCTGGGGCCCTAGCAGCGCCCTCGGCGGCAGAGACCCCCGGAGAGAGTGTATGAGAGCCAGAGCCGGGCTGGGGCCGCGGCCCGACCCACTCGCCGCCTCCCCCTCCAAGGCCGGGGGTGGCCGCGCCGGCCCCGGGGGGAAGCGGCGGGCAGCGCTGTGCTGGAGGAGGTGGAGGCGCCGGCGGCTCCATGTGAAGCGACCCCGGGCTCGCTGCTGCTGCTGCTGCTGCTGAGACTGAGGATCCCCCCGGAGCCGGCGAGGACCCGTCCTGCACCTTCCAGCTGTGTGCCTCCGAGACCCCCGAGCCGACTCTCCTCCTCCGCGTCGAACTTGCTGCCCAGCCCACACCGGCCCGCCACGCCGCGGGCGAAGAAGCAGCGGTGGTCCCGGCGGCCACGCTCTCCTCTCGGCCCCACGTCTGCTACGGTCACGGCAGGAAACCCAGCCCGGCTCCGCTGATCGACCTCCCTCTCTCTCGCTCGACTCTCCCTCCCGAAGTGAGTAACAACCGGTGGGACGGAAGGTGCGGTGGGTTTGTCGCTCCGATCCGCTGCAGCATCCCACCACCGGGCTCCGCGGATGGTGCACGTGGATGCCGACCCTCTCTCCTCCTCTCCTCCCGGTTGGAACAAGGGAAAGGGGGCGGGGAGCGGGAAGGATGGGAAAAGGGAATGGGATGCTTCGGCTGTGCCCCGCGCAGCACTTGGTGGGGTGTGAAGGGCAGCCGCCGCCGCCGCTGCCCCTCGTTTCATATGCGCCTCACGTTGCCGGTCGCTCTGCACGGTCTGCTGCGCTAACTGACCCTCCCTCTTAGCCGTGGCCGAGAAATCTCTCCATCGGGGTCAGGCGGAAACGATGGGTGCATCTCGAGGGGAGCTTTAAATGGCTTTGTTGGGTAGCTTAATGAAAAGAGAAGGGCTGGAGAGAGCCAATCAAGGGACGACTTCGGACATCGTGTTTGCTCCAAGTGTTAAGACTCTTTCTCTCTTTTTCACCCCCTCTCCCGCAGTCCCCCCCCCCCTTACCAGCCACAAAAAGTAGTTTTGCATACTTTTGGTCCCTCCACCAGGTATATGCCTGTTTTTCTTACAGGGACTTGATGTTGACTACTGTGAGGTACTGGGTGTATCTTCCTGTTTGGATGGTCTGAAGATAAGCAGGGCAAGGGTAGGATTCATTCAGCCTCAATTGGTCTTGAGCACTTGGAAAGTCTGAGATTTGAATACACTCTGTACATTTTTAATATGCACTGCACTTGCACTGCAAAGTTATATCAGAAATTATCTTAAGTTAGTTTTAATGCAGTTTAAATGTGTGTGCTGCCTTAAGTTTATAACTATATATGAGTTACATTTTATTTAAGAAACCCACTCTGTCCATATTTTGAAAATCATCTTGTTGGCCTGATGTTCAAGAGTACGTTGCATAATTTTCATCTCTCTCTCTCTCTCTGTTTAATAGTAGGAGTTGTATCAGAAGACTCACAATGGTCAACACACGTGCATAAACTTTAGCTCCATATTGTTATCCACCAGTGGGTTGGTGAAAGTATTGGAATGTTTGGCTTGCCATATCTTTCGTTATGTGACTGTTGAATACAGCGCGAGATACTTTTGAGTAAACATTCATAGGATTGCATTGTTACAGCATTTATTTGGTACTATTGAACTCTGTGAGGACTTCAAAATAAACATGGTTTGGGTTGATATTCTGAAGTCCTAAATGAGGGGTAGGGAACTTGTGGCTCTGCAGATACTGTTGAACTAAGAACTAACAAATTATGTCATCACTAACTTTGGCCATGCTGGCTAAGGTTGATGGGAGTTCTAGCCTTATGGTGTCTGGAGAACAACCAAGGGCCTTCCTGGTAGTGCGCCCCCCCCCCCCGGTGGAACACCCTCCCTTCATATGTCAAGGAGATAAAGAATTACACAACTTTTAGAAGACATCTGAATTGGGAGGCTTTTAATCCTTGATGTTTTTATTATGTTTTTCGATATGCTGTAATCTGCCCAGAGCGCCTGGGGAAACCAGATGGGCAAGGTATAAATAATCTAATCAACTCCACTAAAAGTAACATTGGGGGGGATTTACATAGACAGTCACCTGCAGAATTGGCTGCACTAGAGTCACCTGATGACATTGGGCCTTATTTGGCCCAATCCTCGCATCATCTCTAGCCAGGCATAGCATGGAACAGGGTCCCCCTTCCCTTCCTTTTGCTCCTGCCTGCACGAGCAGTGGGGCTAAAGATGCAGCATTGCTGTCACAACCTGCTGCTTCATGAATAAGGTTAGGATTGGTTTGCCAGTGGAATTTAGTAGAATTTACTTCTGAGTAAATATGATTTGTATTGCTCCGTGCAGTTACCATTTTTATACCAGAACATAAATGGAAATTGATGTGACCATGTTTTAATAATTAGTGTAAATTGCTTTTTAAAATTACTTAGAGTGCTATCCTGTGAATCCTAACCTCCTAGCCACATTCTTTTCCTTGTCCTCTTGCTGTATCAATCATTTCAATATAGTAAAGCCAGTGAAGTATCACTTTTGAATATTTTCTGCCACTTTTAAAGAGCTACACTAATGCTTATGTTTTGCACACTGTCTCACTATGTAATTGTATTGTGCAAACTCTTTGTTTAAAAATAACTACTAGTAAAACAGGTTTCTTAAGTTCCTGAGGAAGTGTAGTGGACAGTACAGTTTTAAAGGTGTTAATGCTATACTGGACTTGTACCATTTGTTAGATTTTGTACTCTAGTTAACCTCTTCAATACATACAATATAACAACCTGGTGGATCATCTCATTCCGTTTATCTGTGTTTTAGTAGCACTTCTGCTGATGTGCTTAACTTCAGTCTTAGATTATGGTGCCAAAAAGCACTTCCCTGAAAGTAAATTCTATTAAAATAAATGGCACATCTAAGAGAACATACTTGGTGCATATTTATTTTTGTCCTAGAATTGGTTAGCTCACAGTCTTACACTTTTCTTAGAACATCTTAAGTTAAAAATGGCTTTAGTTCTTTATGGTCTACTTAGGCTAGCATATCCCCTTCTTTTCATTTGTGTCTTTCTAGTATCAAAATCTGTTCATTCCACAAGAAAAAGCTGAGTAAGGTAATGAACCTTTGTTTCAAAAGACTGTTGGTTATAGGCAACTGAATTTTACTTAGAGGAGACTTCATGAAATTAATGGACCTAAGTTAGTCATATTCATTAATTTCAATGAGCCTGCTTTGAATATGACTAATGTGGAATGTAGCCTTTGTCATTTGTGTCATCTTGTGCTCTGCCCATTCATCCTACCTTCTGATATTCGTGGTTGACAAGAAGCCATTGCTACTAGGAGATGGTGATGATGACATGTTTCTACATTCTTTGAGATTTCAAAAGAGCCATTAAATTCTGGCCTTTCCAAGTAATTTCTGTCAGTTCTTTGCCATGCCTTCTCTTCACTGTTTTTTTGCTGCTTCCTTTCTAGATTTCCCCTCTCAGAAGCTACCTCATCCATTGACTTGCACTTTGTCTTTCATCTTCTTGATTCTGGATTAAGGCTAAGTATGAGTGTTGTCAGCCAAACAGTTTCACCCCAGTTATATTTGGGATGGGTTGAGCAATTACCTTCTCAGTAGCTTCAAGAAGAGTAGCAGTGTTGGCCTTTTGTGGCAAGTACAAGAGTTCAGTGGTAGCTTGAAGACTAACGTGTTTATTATGCCACATGTTTTTTTTTTGCAAGAGCCTACAAAATACACCTGCTGCAGCAGCCTTAATTATGGAAGGTAATGTCACACAGCTTAATATTTGGTTGGGCAACTGTCAGAATAGTCTGTTTACAATATAACTATTTGTGGAGAAGTACACAGGTTTCTTCTTGACATTTCTCCCCTTTTGTGCCCAGTCTGACATTCATATTTCATAAGTGATTGAAAAATGGGGATTGTAACAGGGTAGAACCACATTTGCAGCTACCACTCAGTGGTTAAGAGCTGCTTCACAGGTTATAGATTCCACAATGATGTTACTTGAAAGAGCCTCTGAAATGGTTGCCATTTCATATGGCTGATTTTGAATATCCATGTAACTAAATAGCTCAGCCATATGGAGGCAGCTTCACATAGCAAGCAGTTTGTGTGAATAGCTCACCATATACCGGTAATTTTGGCAACTTTAAGTTCAACATCATAAATAGCAAAAAAAGAATCACTTGTTTTGGCATGATTAAAACTGCTGGAATCACTTCAGGAATTTGCTATGTAAACTACTTTCTGCATGGATCTGTCCGTCCGTCTGTCTGTTGTGTTTGAACCCAGATTCATGGCTTGTCTTGTCCAGAGAAACCTTGAGCAGTAAATGAAGAGCAAACCTTAGAGGCAAGGCATGAGCCCAGATTTGGAAGTAATGCTGAACCAAACCACAGCTTAGCCTTGGGTTGAAGCAGGTCCTGGGAAGGAGGGCCGGAGCAGCTGCTGTCTTTTCTCTGTGAGCCTGCACATTTGCTTATTCACACCAGGTCAAGGTTTGGCTTATCTTCGCATTAATGGGGTCTACTCTGAGTATGACTTAGCTGGATAACATTCACTACCTTTTAAACTCAATTCATATATGTTTGTGTGGTTTATGTGTGTTTTCTGAAGTGACATTCATCTGCTTAAAGGATGAAGCTTTGTAGTTTCTTCTTTCTGTTTCTGAATGTCTGCTTCTACAGCAAACAAGGGAGGTGTCCTAAAACAGCCTCACTAATATGCAGATATGTTTATAAACACTGCCTATCCTGAATGTTGAACAATGTAGGAGTTGTATACCTAAAGTAATATGTAATCATGTAATTAAAGGCTGCACTATATCACATATGCATAAATGGGGCAAAATGAGGTTGTCTAGCTGGCTGTCTATCCCATTTCAATAACTTTCTATAGAGTGCTTAGCTTTACAACATTGCTCTGCTTTTTAAACTTGCATTGTTGAATACATAATAGGTTCTAGGAGTTCAGGTTTTGGATGAGACCGTTCTTCTAGCATCTGAATTGAGACAGGTATAAGCAGTAAGTATATTACTGTACTTTTGTAGACCAGAGACTCCAGGGAGAAGAGATTCAGGTAGTCTTTTCAATTGTTTAGGCTTGGAAATCTTGCCTTCAGATTCTTTAAGGAATGAATTCTACAGCATTAATTTTGTTCCTCTGTCAAGGTTTCATATTGATTTGCTGTTGACAGATCCCTTTCACCATTCCTTTTTGTGGTATGGTTCATGTTCTCATTTTGTGATACTTCAGGTTGCAGTGCGAGAAAAGCTGTGAAGAAGGATCCTAACCACTCTCAGTTCTGCTGCTCAGCCATACAGTAGCCTTTAGATCTTGGTAGGAGTATCAGGAAGAAAAGCCCCTTTCAGCTGCATTCTTAATGCAGGCAGAATATTTGGAAACCTTAGCTGACTTCAGAGTCTCTTATAAAGTAGTGATATATATTGAATGGATATGTAGCAGGAGAGTAAAATGCTCTTCTTTGTCTCTGGTTAAAACCCTTAAAAAAATATTCCCCTCCCCTGTAAATTTGCTGAGTATACTTGTATGTAGTAAGTTCCTAAACAGAAGTGATACTGAAAGTAGTACTAGACATAAAGTAGCAAAAGGGAGATAACTAAATTTTTAGAAAAGTAAACAACAGCCATCATAGAACTCAATGAGTGGCAACATACTGGTAGATGGCATTAACCTGTGATAAATGTACTAGTGGAAAACCTAATTGAAAACATTGTATTTGGATAAAGTTTTGGATTCTAAAATAATTGTTCCAATTTAAGAATAATTTTGAGATAATGTGGGAAGTTCTTTGAAAACAACTACTTAGCTTTCTTGATAAATGAAAATATCATTATTGTCGCGCTGGACCCCAGCAGTAAAGGATTTGTAGGAGATAAGGTGATGGATTACACTACCCAAGTATGTGTTTTGATTTCATGCAGTTTCTTGGAGATCCTTGGAAGCTTAGCATCTCTTCCTTAATGAGAAGTTCAAGAATGGGGAACAATCTTGTGATCTAAGACTGCAGCCCCAAGCACATGTACCACTGAAACCAGTAGGGCTTGCTTCTGAGGGATGCTGAGGATTGCACTTCATGTAATCAAATATTACAGGGGTAACTAAGCAAAGTCAGGTTGTTTTCAAAGTCTTCACTACATGGTTGTGGGGTGTACAAGTTTTAATTTTTTAATGGGACATTTCCCATTTCATAAATTCGTAGAATCATAGAATTGTAAAGCTGGAAGTTACCCTGAGGGTCATCTAGTCCAACCCCCTGCAATGCAGGATTCTTGACTAAATCATACCTGCAGATGACCCACCCAACCTCTGCTTTAAAGCTCCAAGGAAGTTCTTGTAGAAGTCTGTTCCTCTGTCAAACAACTCTTACTGTCAGAAAGTTCCTTCTGATGTTTAGACAGAATCTCTTTTCTTGTAACCTGAATCTATTGGTCTGGGTCCTACCCTCCAGAGCAGGACTAAACAAGCTTGCTCTATCATCCATGTGACAGCCCTTTAGCTATTTGAAGATGGGTATCCTACCTCCTTTACCAGGCTAAACGTACTCAACTCCCCAACCATTCCATATCGAACTTGGTTTACAGACCCTTTATTATCTTGGTCATACTCTGTTTGTTAATATCCTTCTTAAATTGTGGTGCAGTTCTCCAGTTGTGGTTTTCCCAAGGCAGAATAGAGCTGTACTATGACTTCCTTTGATCGGGACATTATACTTCTGTTGATGCAGCCTAGAATAGCGTTAGCTTTAGTAACAAAGAAAGGATGCAAGTTTTAAATAAATATCAGCCAAGGTTGGCATTTTCAATATTTTTAGCTTTGGTTACTAAGTACAAGTAAAATAAACAGGCTTAATTGGATTACTGTAGGGCATCACACATTTTTAAAAATCCAAACAAAATTTTCTGATACAAATTACCCTAATCCAAGCTTTCCAGCAAACCTACGTCACTGCCTCATTGTGCAGTTGTTCTTATATTGCAGCTCATTGTGAGAAAAGTTTTATGGGGAACAATGGTTTCACTACTTCTCCTTAGGCTTATTCCTAAAACAGGGATGGGGAACCCATGGACTTCTTTATTTGTTGGACTCCTATTCCTATCAGGGATCATGACAGGGGGAAGCCAGCAACTCATGGGAGTCCACGTGTACCCCCTAATGCTTTCTTAGAACAAAAACGTGAAACACCTTTAAACGGCATGATTTGAAACCAAATTTATTGGTCACAATCCATCCCAGAGCTAGTTACTCTTAAGTCTACTGACTTTAGTGGGCCTTTGTGTTAGATTGTAGCCCCAGTCTGGCTCTGTGCAGAAGTCTGGGGTTAAGTAGAGAGCTTGACCTCTTGTGTGTAATAATGATGAAATTTGGTGTTCCATTTTTTTTAGTCTACTTGTGAAATATTAAGGCCTTTTCTGTTATGTGACCTAAGATAGGTGTTTTCTACAGCTAATAGTTTGTTTTCTTTTTATGCTTACTAATTATCGTTCTGTATTTCCTGATGAGATTGAATCTCTTCCATTTCTCAAGACTTAATGAGGAGGTATTGAGTATGTTACAAAGCAATGAAATTCAGCTGTGGTGTTTCTGCATATTCAGTGTTACGGTCTAAACTTTCTTTTGCAATCACTCTGTGCTACTTACCTAGCTACATGCACTATTTGTCTTGCCTGATGTAACTACTCTTCAGTTAAATCTCAGGGAGATTTAAAAAATCTTTTGGCTCTAAAAACTGTATCCATATGTTCTTTACTTTGCTGTTTCACCTAGCCACAATGTATGAAGCCCTGGGTGTTGTCCTGCGTTCAGAAAACTCTGCCTAATCAATGTGTGGGAAGGAGAATCCCTCTTTCTCTGCCCCAGGTGTCCTTGTATTTGATACGACACCTGCTTTTGAGTGAATTTCTACAAATATATCCCTGAAAATACACAGAGGGGAATACATGCCATTTAGACGTTGTCAGACTTGTGGAGACCAAGTGTGGTGCAGACATGATCCACTACTACTCACTATGTGTTTCAGAAACAGTTTTATCCTGCTTCCTGAGTGTGTGGATAAGTCTCTTCTACTTTTTATTATTATTTAGCCAGTGTGTATTTGTGGCATGCTTAGTGGCTTACTTCTGTTCTTTTTACAACTCAGGACAATGTGAGGCACTTGTTTCTCATTCTGCCATTACTTTTACAGGTATTCAAGATTTATTTTTAGCTATGTATTTTCTTTAACGTTTCCTCTTGCCTTTATAGAAGGCAAGACAAATTGTATTTATAGGCCATTTCCCCCCTCCCTTTTTCAGAAAAGGGAAAATCCAGAGCTGTCCAAGCACTTCGCTGGAGGGGAAAATATAGCCAAGACTGCTTTTAGAGCAAAGCTGGAAGCTTGCCAAGAACAGCATATGCAGTGAGATGGGAAAGGCCTGGAAGCAAAAGTTGCCTCTTCGGGGGTAAAAAAAGGCCCAGAAACTACTACTATTTAAAGTGAAACTAAGTTGGAGAATTTATTTTTGATTAAGGTTTGATTTGTAGTTGATGTGGATGGCAAGAGACTTAGTATTGTGGGTATGAAAGTGCGAATAAGCAGGAAATTGGTGTAAATTAGAACTAATTTGCTTTAGTTTGTGTTCATATGACTTTTTGTTGTTGAAAAAACTGCATTTAAAAAAGGAATGCATTTGTTACTTTTGCATCCTTGTATTCTTTCAAAGCTGCAACTAGTATTTTAGTATTGTGTGAGGTGCCTTATGCTGAGAGTAGTGTCTTGCACAAAGCCAGCTGCCAAACTTCAGGAGTTTAAAAATACAGTACCTTATAGGAAGCATCCCTGAGTGGTCATCTAAACCTGGATTTCTGCTGGATCCGCTTCCTGCTTGGATGTTGCAGGAATGGTATCCTCTGTGTTGTAGTGCTGTTCTTTGTAGTCAGTAAAATAAATAAATAAATAAAAACCAGTTGTTCACAAACAGCTATTTAAATGGCTAATTTAATTATTATTTGATTTCTGGTATAGAAATATGGCATTTCTGTGAAGTACTAAACAGGTGGCTGAACTCTTGTCACTTGTCAACAAAACAAATCCAGCATTTCAGTAGTGTTAATGTTCTTGCAGTCCAAACTTCAACATATTATCTATAGCTTCGCCATCAGAACTCTTATTGAAATTCATGTGGTGTGTTCAACATTTGCTTCCTGTTGTTGTACGTTCATGTAAACACCATTCTGGTGTGCAGTGGTACCTCGGGTTAAGTATTTAATTTGTTCTGGAGGTCTGTTCTTAACCTGAAACTGTTCTTAACCTGAAGCACCACTTTAGCTAATGGGGCCTCCTGCTGCCGCCAGGGCACAATTTCTGTTCTCATCCTGAAGCAAAGTTCTTAACCCGAGGTACTATTTATGGGTTAGCGGAGTCTGTAACCTGAGGCGTATGTAACCTGAAGCCTATGTAACCCGAGGTACCACTTTTATCTGAAATTCTGACTGTCCTCCTATGCAATGAAACTACTTGATAACTTCTGTAGGGGATAGCCAAGTTAGTCTGTAGCAATAGAAACAGTCTTCTGGCACCTTAAAAGTTTTTTGTGTCAAGCTTTTGTGGACCAAGAGTCCATTTCATTAGATGAATGAAGCAGTCATGCTAGTGGGCAGGTATCCTGAGAACAGAAAGATGAAACGTCTCACTATGACACAAATCTGACATTAAAATTAATAATGTTCAGGAACCATAGGGAGAGAATTTCAGTCTTGCATAATAAATATTCATTTTTGCCATATTCCAACAGAAAAGGTTCAGAGGGAAAATTGACATTGTGAACCTTGGTCTAAACAAACTCTGGAAATGACTAGTACACTCCTAAACATAATTGTCTATGTTTTAAGTATGTGTACAGGATTCAATCTTGCAATATCAGTTTATCACCAGTAGCTTACAGGCATGTTTGACACTCACACTGATTAAGTCTTGTATTGATTTGAATAAGTTCTGTATTAATTTGTGAACTGCGGCATATTGCTATGATACACCTAACGCTATTTCTCTTGCATTGTTTGATCTTCCTTTTGTTATTTATTTTGGAGGAATCTGTCCCCCCATGCACTCTGGGTATACATCATTCTTAGGTGACTACTGTGCATCTGATGAGTTTCCAAAAATTCATGCCATTAAAAAAAATATTCTCATTACGTTGCCCTTTGACTATTTAAGGCAGCAGTCATATACTCACATACCTGGGAGAAGGTGCCATTGAACTCAGTGGGGCTTAGAAACTCAAAAACATAACAGAAGAAGGGAGAGAATAGCCTGAGGTGGAGGTTAGCCTCAGTCTTATAATTCTAAACAATCTGAATGTGTAGCATCTGAATTAGTAATTGAGTGATACACATACATGTATGAAACAACCCACAGTCTGCACCTATGTTTTTGTCTTGGTGCTCAGTTTTGTTCCTACTCATTTAGAAATAAATTCAGTGGGACTTGATCCCTATTAAATGTGCATTGGACTGTGGCCTTTGTAGATCAGTTGAATCTACAGTGCAGCAAATAACTTGATGATTTAGACCATTTAGCTCTTCCTCTTGGTTTGTATTATTTTGTAACATTCCATGCATGCGCCTGTATTTTTCTCTCTCCCAGGCCCTGCTACATCCTGTTACTCTCCATTAATTTTCTAGATTCTGCATACTGATTTTTTCACACATTCCTCTTATTTTTCTGTCACCTCTGCCCCGCCCCAATCAACCAAGAATTGATTATCAGTGTATTTGCATTGTGATGTATGCCTCATAACGATTGTGAGGTTGGGAGGATAGCCTTACTATCCTGTTTGATAATAGCTTCCAGAGGGGAGCAAAACAACAAAGTATTTTAGCACCTTAAAAGACTAGCAGATTTATTATGGCATACCCTTTTGAGGACTAGGCTACATGTTAGTTACATTCTGGGGAGAGCTCTTAATCCTGAGCTTAATCTTAATTCTGGTTAGTGCTCTGGTTCTTTTATAGATGACCAATGGACCATGGACTGAGGAAAATATGCATAAGGAAAGTGTCCTAAGATCTAGGGTGCGTGGCTTTCAAAGGGTAGTTAGAAATTCATTAAAATAGAGGGTATCCTATTGGCTTATATTGTCAGTCAACATATACAGGATGGGCAAAATTCACAAAGCTGCCAGTGTTAAACTTAACTGGAATGAATCAAGTTGACTCCTACCTCTTGGCCCAGTAAACAGGCACCCACAACTTGGTCAAGCAGCATCATGGGTGCTGTTAGTGCGTCCCTTATCAAACGCTTGCTCCTTTTTTAGAGTCATGTAATTTTATTTACTCTGTTTCAAAGGTATACGTTGTTACTGTTGTTGGCTTTATTGACAGCTTTTGCATTTTAGCTGTGCCTTGACCTGGCTTTCTGTTACATGAACATGGAATTATTAAATGCAACTAGTGTGTTCAACCTATATGAAAATCAAAATACTAAGCCTTGAACTTGTTTTAAGAGACGTTTCTAGAGTTTGTGGGAAAGCCAGAAATATTGCAGTTAGATGCATTCTCTGAGGCTTCTGATGTTTCATAGACTAACAAAAGGTTGCTTTATTAGTAGCTTTAATGAACAAATCGCTTTATTGGCTTAGACATACTGGTAGCTTTGTCGGTCCAAACAGCTATGAGTTCTTGTTTCAATTCACCATTGTGCTCAAGTAGTGAAGTGATAGCCATTGACCTTCTACTAAAGCACAATAAAAAGTTTTTTTGTGAAGAAGAAAAGTGCGCAAGGAGAACTGCAACACAATTCTTGGACTCCAGCTCAGCAACTTAAAAATAAAGTCTTCATAGCTCCTGTGTTCAGACAGACTCTTGTTTGGTTCCCAGCACATATACCTAAAAACACAACATTGACTCTTGAAAAGATGCCTTTCAGTGGACCAACTTGAAAGGTAGCGTAGCCTTTATCTTGATATTTCATCCACACAACGTTGTACTCTTGGATTCACAGTGCTTAGCTTACAAAACAAAATGAAACGGACTGCTGATAATAGAGTTGTTGTATTGAGTGTCTTTATCTTTTTTGTTAGTACTGGATGATTTGTCTGAATAAATTATAATTATAATTGGAAATTAAGATAAAACTTCAGTGAAACTTCCTGTCCGTTTTTTGTTTTTTTTTAAAGATTGCATCCCTACCCCTGTTTAAGTGCCTAATGGGTAGTTTAAGGATTAGCATTGGCATGCTTTTTCCTCAAACTATGTTGACTGCTGTCTCGGTAATGTCTGTATTAGAGGGGGAAATACCTTCATACTCAAAGGGAGAAAAATGAAAAATTGCTGAAAATTAAAAGAGGTTACAGTTGTACTTAGCTTTTTAAATTTTTGTCAGTTTATGCAAATACATGTAGCTCATCCTGGTAGAGAAGATTCTGTAAAGCTTTGTGGGTCTAAATGCCACATCTATGTGTGGATGAGGAAGGTGGCAAAATGTGCATTCTGGGGGCAGGAAAGGGACTTGCTCTTGTTTAAACCTCTCCTGTTGAAAAATAAGGGTGTGGGCATCCAGATACTTCTGGATCCAAAGAGTTTTCTCCAACAGCTCAAGCTGCTTGGTGTCAGGCAGAATCTGTGTTCACACAAAAAGCTTAAACCGTGGTTCAACAAACCACTAGTTGTCTCTCAAATTAGTAAACAAGCAAAAGCATGGCTTGTTTTCAAATTGCTTTTGCCTTGTGCCTTTGTAGCTTGACAAGCATTTGGAATGGGGTGGACAAATAAACTATGGTTAAGCGCGTTAGAAAGTCAAAGCCAAACTATGGCTTCACATCATTGTCAGGAAACAAACCATTATTAGTTTGCTGGGCTATATCAGGGTGTTCAGGCAAGCCACGTATTGATTAAACAATCCATGGCTTAACCTTTTGAGTGAACTAGGCTGGACAAATTCAGTGATATTAAATTATGGATAGAGAATGGCCTGCTTTTCTTCTTCTTTCCCATTGATTATGTCTTTGCCATGTTTCAGCTGAGCTGTGCCTCTAAAGTGAATAATGGTGTTCGGTGGGTTAGAAAGGAGGAAGCACAGTTATGCTGCTTCTCTTTTGCTAAGGGCAGACTCCTATAGTCCCTTTGGGCTGAGTGCTCAGCCAGTCTCTTATTATGAGTTCAGTAGCAGAGCTTGATTTGAGAAGCAGCAGGAAAATGAGACCCCCCCCTCCATCTCATTTACTCCTTCCACCAGTGGCAATATTTATATTCAAACAGTTTAGATTGCAACATTATACAGTAAACTTGAGTTCATAAATTGAAAAAAAAGATTATAATTATTTTAGTAGTTGTGTTCCGAATACTCCAGCATAAGTGGGTAATAGTCTATAGTTTTGGTCTTTTCAGAGTGTTTTCTTTTGGTTTTACCAAGATCATTGGTTCAGTTGTACTTATATGCAAAGTGTGTATAAATTGCCCATTAAACAGCAATTGTAAAATCTGCTTCCGGATTAAATACCAGGTTCTTAATCCTAACCATTGTATTTTAGTCAAATAAGATTTCAGATTGGGCAGCCTGGAAGATAATCTGATCCTAAGCTTTATCAATCAAAACCTTAAACTTGGTCTAGTAGCATATAGGCAGCCAATTTTATTCTTTATGCAGGGCAAGATACATGCTGACTATAGGCCACCCTGCAAAATAACCTGGTGATTGCATTTTGCATTAATTGCAACTTCCAGACAAACCTTAAGGACAGACCAATAGAGACTGCATTTCAGTAATCTAGACTTGAGATGTACCAGCTATGTAAGGCAGGGGTCAGCAACCTAAGGCCCATGGGCTGGTAGCGGCCCACGAGGCTTGTCTAACCGGCCCATGGTGGCCCCTGCCACCACCACCCCTGCTCCTACTGGTGCGGCGTGGGGACTGACTTCCAGGTTGATGGTGCCCGTGCGCATGCACACAGGCGCTCCTCCAACCTGGATGTGTACTGGAAATAGCGTGTGCACATGCATGCGGGATAGAGAAGCGCACGTGTGCATGCGTACATGCTATTCCCAGTGCACTTCCGGGCGCACCTTTGACCCAGAAGAGCGCCTGTGTGCACATGCTCCGGCCCATCCTCCGATGGACGGAGTGTCGACCGGCCCATCCTTCAATAAGGTTACCGACCTCTGATGTAAGGAGATTGCAAGCACTAGTAATACCCTGGTTTGTAGTTTCTGCAAACTGTGTTTTGCTGCACCTTTATCTGCCCCACACCTGACGTCATTTCTGAAATCAGATGTAGGGCAGCTTGGTTAAGCTTAGCAAAAGTAGTATCCTAACAAAAAGGTTCCCTACAACCTAGAATGACTCCACTGAACTCAAGGATGCAGTGGAGACAGCAAAGTAAGCCTTTTTTGTCACAACTATTGCCATGCATTGGGTGTGATTATGTGCTCTAAGTGATGCTTGTTTGACCTCCTAGTGGGTTTTATATCGCCTAGGGGGCAGGTGGCGCTGTGGTTCGAATCTGTGTGATGGGGTGAGTTCCCGTTGCTCTGTCCCAACTTCTGCCAACCTAGCAGTTCAAAATCACACCAGTGCAAGTAGATAAATAAGTACCGCTGTGGCAGGAAGGTAAACAGCATTTCCATGCACTCTGGCATCTGTCATGGTGTTCCGTTGTGCCAGAAGCGGTTTAGTCATGCTGGTCACATGACTCAGAAAGCTATCTGAACAAACACCAGCTCCCTCAACCTGAAGTGAAATGAGTGGTGTACCCGATAGTCGCCTTTGACTGGACTTAACCATTCAGGGGTCCTTTTCCTTACCTTTTACCTTTATATCACCTGCACTCTAGCCATTGTCCAACCTGTTTCATTACCTGGAGCTCAAGGATGCAAAGGCTTAGACTGGGCTCCACTACAGCAGAGAGGGCACTAAGAAGTGATTGTGATTGTGGCCTTATGCATTCTATAACAAGTTGTGGTGCCTCATACAATCAGTCCAGATCTCACCAGGAAGTGGCTTGGCCATGGCAATGGGGTCATACAAACTCCCATCTATATTCAGGCCTTCATATGCCACTTGGAGCAAAGACCAGATCCGGAGTATACCCTGCCCTATGTGTTGGGCCAGTAGCTACTTGAGACAGTGTCATTGTTGCCATGGAGACCATGAAGTCTTGATCAGTGAGTTAGGGACTTCCCTTGCATGCAAAGACGGTTACAAGTGTGTACTCAAACGTACACAGCCAGCACTCGTGTGTTCATATACACAATGCTGAGAGGTTTGGGATCTTTTGCTGGAGTGATGACATGCACTTGTTATGGATATGTGTTAACCCTCAATCTTATGCCCACAAGAAGCTCTCACACAAAGAAATAAAGAAAGTTTGGTTTATTATATGACATAGGAGTGACAGAATATAAAAAATGCTGCTTTAGATAGCAAAGTTACAGTCTAAGCAGGTAGCAAATTACAATACACACACACCTTAATTAAAGGGTAAAAGATTCCCTAACTATTCTAAAGGCCTACAGGAGCATGGGCATGACAATTTTGCCATAAACCCACACTAGAAGGGGGTGGGAGAGGAAAGTATACCGGTTGTTAAGGGAAAGCAGAAGTGTGCTGTGTCCCAGGGAGCGCTGTATAAGTTCTGTCCTGTTGGAACTGTGAGAGCTCACTAGCCTTTGAATCTAATGGTTTTTTTAAAATACAGTACATTTTTGCCAAGGCATGCCAGTGGAGAGGTGAGGGGGCTGTGAAATGAGTGATTCCTACAATTTCCATAATCCCTTCCAGATTTTCCTGCCTTTTGGTCACCTTGCTCATCTTTGGTGATCCTGTTCCTGTTTGCTTAACAAAAGAGTGAAAGACTTCTGATAGTGAGAAATTATCTGAACCTAGGCATCTCTGTCTGCAATCTGCCTTTAAATCACCTTAACATTGTGTGGATGGATCCCGCTGAGTAGCTGAGTATCTTGTATTTAGCAATTCTATATTTGCATGTGTTAATCTTCAAGTCAGATGTGTGTGAATTTAAGATAATCCTGGATGCCTTTCAGGATGCTGGAGTAAGGCTTGTGTCAGGTTACCATGGAGTTCATCATGTCATATTAGTTATGTCAATCTTATATTTATGCCATGATCTACACAGATAAACCTAAATTCCGATTAACACACAGCTCCTCACAAGACAGGCCCTGGTGGATTGCGCGGACTAGACCAATAGTGGCTCTAACAGTCAAGAAGGCGGTCTTTGAGGGAAGTGCAGGGTAGATGGGGCTCATCTACCTGGGAAGGTAGCCCATCTAGGAGAAGGAAAATTCTGGCCCTAAACCTCCACTGCCTTGCAGGATGTCTTCGGGAGAAGAAAAGGCTAAGGAGTAAACCCTACACAGATCAAGCAGCGTCCCTGACGGTTGGATAGTGCCTTGCACACCTCCTTCTGGCAACTCCTGCAGCCAAGCTGGTGCCAAATGTATTGCTCTGCTTTCCTTTGGACCACATCAGCAAGGCTGAGAGGGCGGTCTTGCCGTCTGGGCAGTCCAGGAGCTCCATAAACGCTGCCCAGCCTAGCATCCCAGGGAGGTCACTTTGGTGCTGTTAATGCAGTGGTCTGACTTCACTTCCAGAGGCTCACTCCATTGTCTTTGAGACAGACGGATGCCAACAACCCTTACAATGTATGATGTAGACATATCTAAGAGATCTTTCATATTGTAGAAATGAGAATCAAATTAATGTTGCTGTTCTCCCACACCACCTCATATGAGCCTATTGGAAAGAAAGTTGCTTTTGCCATCCATAATGTTATAGTACCTAAAACAAGGATTCAGAAGCCTATCCCAACTATTTCAAGTTGGCTTCCAGCTTTTCCATAGGTGTTTCCAGTTCTCATATGACAGGGAGTTATGGTTATCTGTGGTTTCCTCGTTTGTTTTGTTTTTGTGCAGGGAAGAGTGAAGCAACAGCAAAGGGTCTTCCTGTGGGTATGTGCAGTTCATGCACATCCTGACTTAGTAAGGGACACAGGTGGTACTGTGGTCTAAGCCACTGAGCTGCTTGGGCTTGCCGATTGGAAGGTTGGCAGTTCGAATCTCTGTGACAGGGTGAACTCCTGTTGCTGTGTCCCAGCTTCTGCCAACCTCAGAGTTTGAAAGCAAACCAGTGCAAGTAGATAAATAGGTACTGCTGCGGCAGGAAGGTAAATGGCATTTCCATGCATTCTGGCACTTGTGACGGTCCTCCGTGCACCAGTAGTAGTTTAGTCATGCTGGCCACATGACCTGGAAAGCTGTCTGTGGACAAATGCCGGCTCCCTCGGCCTGAAAAGCGAGGGGAGCGCTGCACCCCATAGTCACCTTTGACTGGACTTAACCATCCAGGGATCCTTTACCTTACTTTTACCTTAAGTCAGGATCCAATCACGTGAACACATCCAGTATGTGTAAATGGCCTTTCAAAAAACTGAATTATTGTTTAGAACTTTGTTCAAATTAAGATAATTTCTTGAAATATCCAGCTAGGTATTATAGATAAATCTGCATGTGTCATTGAAGTTCTTCTGTATATTGGAATTCTTCCATGATTATATCTACCTAAACAGTCACTTTGTTTACTTACTGGATGATTGCCCTATATGTGGTCTGTCACTGGCTCCATCTTTATGCATCCTGAGAATCAATAGTACATTAAGGAAACTGACATGAGATGAGTGGGGGAGCACATAAATAATGAATAACAACCTTTACTGCTAGTGTTTCATTCCTGTTAAAGGCAGTACAAGTTTCCCTGAATTATCTATGCATTTCATATCACATGCTAATTCGAAATGATTATACCCGCCTTTAACTAATTATAATCAAAAGCTGTTTCTTTGTTTGACTATATCAAATTCCCTACTATAAGAAAAATAAAGCTTAAATTAGATCTATTGTGTTCAAAATGAGAGCATTGTTCTATGCTGCTCACTACTTTGAGTAAGGGGCAATTTCCAGGTCAGTTTCCTTGGAAGGGAGAGGATTCTGACACTTAAATGTTTCTGTAATAACTTAAAAATATGCAGAATGATCAGGTGGGCACACAAGCAGACCCATACCAATCCCAAGGCAACAGCAGCAGCTCTGAGATCCAAAAACATAGAACTGCTTTAGTCTTCTCTGGCCAAAAACAAATTAGTCCTTTAGGACCCCACCCTGTATGGACTTCAGATATCTCCCACTCTGTAGGTGAGGGGAAACAGGCGATGCTGATGGGGCAATAGTGGTAATTGTGATGAATAACAGATGCTCTTTAAACGAGCAGTCTATATAAAAACTTTGGAAAAGATGGCTATTTCTTTGCTTGGCACAACAGTATGGCATAGCTGTAATCATCTTTATTAGAACTCTGCCTCTTGAGATTCATTGAAAGGGAGATGGAGGAGGAGCAGAAGGAGGACAGGAAGTCTTACTTGGTTCTATGAGATGTTTCATCTTGAGATGCAATTTTATACTAGGAAAGACATCGGGAAATTATTAGGGTAAGGTTGCTCGGTGCACTCTAATACTGTATGTATTAATTTTTTTCATCCTGTGATTCCCTATCTTGCATATTGGTGGCAAGCAAACATACATCAGCAATAACACTTCCTTTATGAGCTCAGAAATGTGACTAGGCAAGACGGCAGCTGATTTTTAGAAGTTGGCTCATTTCAGGCCGTCTGAGAGATTTCACCTGATATTACTTTACATTTTCCCTATAATGTTTTTTTCCTGATGAATAGCTGTGTAGAATCAGCGCAGGAAGAGCAAAGTCCTTGGCAATACCAGCTCAATTGCATCTGCAGATGAGGATTTAAAATTCTATGCAGCAGACAGTACCTCCAGCAGGCGAGTAAAAGGTTACTGCATTATTTGCTTGTTTGCATGCAGAGTCTTTCTCCACAAAGGCTTTTTATTCAATTTGCATTGGTTGCTTGAATTTTAATATTACTGGAAAATGATTTAATAGAAATGTGAATATCGAAAGGGCAGAACAAGGTTGAAGGAAGAGGCAGTACTGTCTCAATATAGCTGTAAACCAGGGCTGGAGGAAGAGGGGAGGAGACAGAGCAAATATAGCTTTTGATGCAGAGCGAAAACAAGAAGTTTTGCTTGAATATGTGCGCTTAAGCTGCTGTCATGCCACTTGCTTTTTCTTAACCATTTGATAAAAGGGATTTTGTAGACAACTGCTGATAGCTCTATCAATGTAAGTGACAATTATTTCAAGGCAGATTATCCTGTAATCAGGTTGAGCATCTGTGTTAACGTGAGCTCTCTCTCTCTCTCTTTTCAAATACTCTAGTGCATGCTGCAGTAAGACAGATAAATGCACTGCTTTTAATAGCTGAAAGACCAGCATGTCATCGACTGATATATAGCACTTGCAATTAGTACTGCTTTGGAAGCATCTGCAAGCTTTTTATGTTTTATATTTGTTTGGGGTTTTTTTGTGTTTTACATTGAGGATCAATTAAACAAGAGAAATTAGAAATACAGCAATGTTATTGAGGAAAAGTTATTTTATTTAAATATTGAAACATTAACTTTGGGAGACAAAGACAAGGCAGATGATTTCATTTAGTTCCTTTCTCCCCTCCCCCATAACCCCCACTTGTCTGAATCAATTTGCAAACTTTCCCCCTCTGAGGTAGATATCCAATAAGTTAATTCCATGTTTCCTTTACTAAAACCCTTTGCCTGTTATGTTTTCCATTGCTTTGGCTCTGATTTTAGCTGAAATTTGTTCCCCGTTCTGTTACTTGTTGGGTTGGTATGTATAAGTTTGTAATGGTATTAGCCTTTTCTCCAGAGTTGTATTTTCATAAGACAGCTTTCTGCACTTTGCTCTTAGGTTTGTTAGGCTGAAGTGGGGTGTATATTTAACATAGGGAAAATGGCAAAGTTTGGCAGTAAAGAAAATACATTAATCTAAGTGGAACTGGCAGGTACCCTGAATGCTGGAGTCTTAAAGGGTCGGGAGCTCTGACTGGCAAATTAGATTCCAGCCAGTAATCTCTACACTGTTGTTACTCTCAGCAATGCAGCAACAGTACTTTTTCAGATATTGAGCGGATCTTGAATAGTGATCATGTGAACACAGAGGGGTGTGGCTATTTTCTGTTGGCTGTTGGAAGACTGCGTGTTCAAAGTGGGAACAGGTTGGATAGATGCTATCAAAGCAGACCTGAAGTGCTACAGAGAAACAAACTCTAGTCAGTGTGCAGTGTCTGTTACTTTAAGTTCATGGCTTTCTTGCAAAACAGTGGAGAGCATCAAAGCAGCTTGTCTTGCGAAAGTGTAGCTGGAAAGAGGCACTTTAAGATTGTGAGCTTTGCTTGGCAATAAAGACAGTGACTACTAGCATTAGCTTCGGGAAAAACCGCCATTGTTTTATTTTTATCAGTATTAATTTTTGCCAGGGAGCTGCAGAATGAGGCGGTCGGCCAATTTTGATTGTGTGTGGGCCACTACCAGTACTGATTTCTTAAGGAATAAACTCATCTGATGAGCAAGTCAATGTGTGGCTGTGGCTGCAGCATTATTTCTTCTTTAATGAAGAGGCTGGGCCGTTCGACCTGCTGTTCCGATCTCCTATCTTGCAGCCATACATCAGACCAGTTGCAGAGACTATCCATCGAATGTCCCAATCAGCCAAAGAAGGTAACTATACAGCTTTATTAAAAATATTTCCTTTAAAATAGATGCAATGTGGACCTAAAATAAGACACATTTTAAAATGTTTTTAGTTTTTTTTTGACCTTGCAGCAGCTATCCAATATCATTTTGCCATCATCAGGTTGTGTAGCAATAGAAATGTGCTGCAGTAATTGATTTTGTAATAGGATCAGGTGATTTACTGGCTGCACTGACAACCACTTGCTTGCTCTGAATTGTGGAACACTCTAATGGATGTTTGTGACTGCAGCTTGGAGTTGCTCTAAAAGTGCTGGATGTTCAGAAACAGTTTCTCGTTTGAATAAGAACTGCTTAACTTCTTCCCACACCAGTGCTCCTGCATTTATAAAATAAGTATGTTTCTGCTCAAATTACAGTAGTATTTTCCAGTTTTGTGACCTGTGATGTTTCAATATAATGTGCAATTGTGATGTAATTGAAGAACATGACTGATATATGCAAACCATATATATGATTTTACTTTTGTAATTTTGCACTCTCTTCCCATTCTACAAGTTGATACATAGTAAAACTAACTTCCCTATGCATACATATATCAAATTTAGTAGATCTGAAGAGTCAGCCTGATCCAGATATCTCTCAGAGCAGCAGAAACACAGGCCCATTCTTCTGTGCTTACACATAAAAACTAGTATCTAAAGAGCTGCTTTAGGTACACTCAGAGGTGTGGATCAGCCCAATGGAATGTCTTGCTGCTTTCCTTTGAGTAGCAGACCCCTATGCTATATTGCAAAGGATTGTCATGTGGCGTGGCAACCTGATGTTTTTTTTTTAAAAAAAATGACCAATCCTTCTCAATGGGTGAAACTAGGTGAGCGGTTATTAGGATCCAAGCCACACAGTGCATAGGGGATGACCTGACCATGGACAAATACTTTGCAGGATGTGGCCTGTTGTTCCCCAGTACAAGGGCTGCGCTTGTCAGATTGCTTGGTAGTTGGCATTCATATGCTCCAGTCTCAAGAAGAGCCATTTTCCTGGTAGTTTGTTTTCTCCCCACACCCCTTGAAGTTTGGTTAAAGCTGCAGGCTCTCAGCAGGATCAGATCAACACATGTCAGTGGCACTGTTTATTATGTAAATTACTTCTACTAGTGATCAAGATATAAATTGACTTCAAGGATGTGATCCAGAAAGACCCTTGAGGCATGCAAATGGTTGAATGCATACACTGAGGTTTGTTTCCCTGTGTGTTTATTGAAGCTGTTCATTGTCCTGTTTCAGGGCATTCTGAACTCACTACAAGTTTTGTTGTTGCGTTGTCTGGCAGAATTGGTGGCTGCCTTAGAAATGAAAGGCTTAGATCATGGGTAGGCAAACTAAGACCCGGGGGCCGCATCCAGCCCAATCGCCTTCTAAATCCGGCCCGCAGAAGGTCCGGGAATCAAGAGTGTTTTTACATGAGTAGAATGTGTCCTTTTATTTAAAATGTATCTCTGGGTTATTTGTGGGGCCTGCCTGGTGTTTTTACATGAGTAGAATGTGTGCTTTTATTTAAAATACATCTCTGGGTTATTTGTGGGGCATAGGAATTCGTTCACCCCCCCCAATATAGTCCGGCCCCCCACAAGGACTGAGGGACAGTGGACCGGCCCCCTGCTGAAAAAGTTTGCTGACCCCTGGCTTAGATACCCTGAATTGTGTGGGTGGAACTCAGCTTTTTGGACTAGGGCCTAAATCACATGGTCATATATTGTGATAAGTTTAATTCCTGCATTGCAGGAGATGGACTAGATGACTCTTGGGTAACTCCCAACCCTAAAATTCTGTGATTCTATGTTATCATCCAGTGCTTGGTACAGAAATATAAGACTGAATTCTATGTATAGGACACAGGGACAGGTAACTTGATACTGAATACTTAGCCCAGGGCAGTCCAAATTTTCATACCAAGTGGGCTGCAGGGTGCGGGCCTCACACTGCCCTCCTGCACAGAGAGAGGGAGGAAACTAAGCCAAAATTTGATCCCCTCCCAGTTCTCCTGCTGTTTTCCCAAGGCTGGCTAAGCAAGGCTCTAAGCGCTGGCAGGGTCCTAGATTCCTCCCACCTCCTTCCCAAGACTGCTAAAGTGCTAACTAGGCTTTGGGAAGTAGGTAGGAGGGTTCTAGTGCCCTGTCAGAGCCCCCATGCCTCCTTCCCAAAGTCCAGTGGCTCACTTACCTGGCTTTGGGAAGGTGACACCCTCCCCGCCCCTAGTTTGAAGGGGCATATGTTGGTTAATTAGCCAAGGGCCTGGGAGAAGAGGAATGTTTTTGCTTGGTGTCTAAGGATATGTAAGGTCCAAGGTGAGCCTCTCTGGAGAGAGCATTCCACAGTTAAAACGTTGTACCTCCAAATGAGAAATATTGAAATCGTGGGGCAAAATCCAATGATGTGTGAATACTGTTCTGTTTGCATACTGTACCACCTCTCACTAAATTTGCTGTGAAGGGTGCCCCCCCGCCCCACCTTCCAGGTTTTGGGGGCTGTCTCTGTAAAGGAGAGGAAAAGACAGTGAAGCCCCATTGTGTGAATGTATGTACTACTTGCCCATGAACACCATTAGATTTCCTTCATGGTAACATGAATTTTTCTTCCATCAAATAGTGGGACATCATAAGTTCTCTATGATATTGAAAGCAGAATTGTTTCATGTTAACCTTTATTATACCATTTGACTTTCATTTCATAATGGATTTTTTATTTTTAGAGTTCCCATGAATCAAATATTTAATTGTTACAAAAATGTATTGATTCACTTATCCAGTGTTAAAATGTTTGATTGATTAATTGAATTGGTTTATGCTTTCAGGCTGTTCATTTTCATAAGATACATAGTTTATATTTACTATTTTGCTAAACGTAGCTTTTTATTCCTTCTAACAGTGAGTTATTTAGGCAACAGACAAAAACGTTCCTCAGTAACCAGGTTTGATGCTGATTAAACAATCAGTTTTGATTAAACAAACAATTCTGACCAAACTGCGGGAGGCAGTGGAAGACAGAAGTGCCTGGCGTGCTCTGGTCCATGGGGTCACGAAGAGTCGGACACGACTAAACGACTAAACAACAACAAAACAATTAGTGGTCTTTTAAATATGTTTGTGGGAGGGGGTTTGTTGGTTGTTGTTTTGATATGTATGTTGTGTTTTCATTTAGTATTTTTATGCTGTAAACCACCCTGTGACCTTTGGATGAAGGGGGGTATAAAAATTTAATAAATGATAATAATAGTTATAAAATCCATTAATTTTTAAGAGGAACTATTATATTACATTGTTATGAATGAATAAAAATTGCAGTCTTTTTAGATTATTTGCACAATTGAATGTCTTAAGAAAGCAGTTCTTACTTTTCTTTTTGTATGATTGGGGGTGAATTTTGGAGTGTTAAGTTAGTTCAGTGTGGGGAAAAATCATCCAGACCTCTTTTGTTTGTACCTTTGTCTTGAGATAACTGGTTTGTATAAACAGTTCTGTAGTCAGGCCTTGGAAAACATGTAGGTGGCATTTACAATCCAAGCAGTGCATTCTAACTAGTGTCCAAGGATATGCAACAAAAGAAAAAAAGATTATTTTTTAAAAGTAATCTGATTTTTCTTTCCCAGTTGCATGCTACTGACTTCCCCATTGTTGAACTTCATGTTTGGGTAAAATTTTGAATATAGGTTTTCCTCATCCCAGGTCAACTTGTTACCTTTTGCACAAGCCCTCTGTAATACCCATTTTAATTATCACTGCAACAAGGGGAGGGTACTCTTGTACTCAAATCCTGCTTGTGGGTTCTTACAAGCATGGAGTTGGCCACTGTAAGAATAGGATGTTGGACCAGATGGGTCTTCTTATGTTCTTATTTGAAGGAGCAAATATCCGCAGGGCAATTGGATGTACATAACATATATTCCATCTAAAGAGAGGTGTTCTTGGTGGTTGCCCCTCAATGATAGAATTCCTTGGACAAGAGCTCAAACTAGACTTAAGTTAGTTGTACGTGGGTACCATTGAAATGAATGAGAAAAGTAAGTCATGACTTGGTTCCTATTTATCAGGCTTCCTCAAATTCAGCCTGCCAGATGTTTTTGGCCTACAACTCCCATGATTCCTAGCTAGCAGGACCAGTGGTCAGGGATGATAGGAATTATAGTCTGAAAACACCTGGAGGGCTGAGTTTGAGGAAGCCTGCTATTAATCAACAGGACTTAGATGCAGTTCTTTAAGCTGCAGTGTTATGTACTCTTGCATGGCAGTAAGGTTCATTTAACTCAATGGAACTTAATTATGAGTTGACATGTATAGGATTGTACTATTTGTCTGAAATCAGCCTACTAATTTCAAGCCTGTGCATCTTTCAGAAGCATTATAAGGTCTATCCTTAACATCTGGCTACCTAACTTAGGATCTTTTTTCTCTTTGCAGAAAACTGAGCATCTGTTAGGAATCCAGCTACAAATAATTTAGAATACTTAGTGTACTTTAATTTTATTAGTCTTTTGTACATTTTGGTAGAGCAGAAAATGAAAAAAGAAGATTAAAATTATTTTGACTTGTCCTAAAAGTAGAAATTCATTTATTTAAATTGTGTGGGTTTTGCTCATTGTATTACTTAGGGAAAGCAGTTTAATGTGTTGAGAATGTTTAGGGTAGTAATTTCCAAGTTCTGCATGAGATAGCTGTTAATGAATTGTGAGCCGAAATCCCTTACCCCACAGATGAATTGACTTTGGTGTATGTGTACGTGATTCACAGCTCTAGCCTTTTCTTCTAGTCAATCTTCTGAGAAGAGGGAATTCTTCCATATGTCCTCACTGATGTGATTAAGCTGTTTTGCTTCTGATGCACACATAGAAAAACTTTCTGGTCTCAGAAAAGCTTGGCCAGAACTCTCATAGGAAAAAGGGGAAACTGCTTTAGCACACTTAGCTTAAAGAAAACTTTTTGAGGTGTAAGAGAAACATGTCTTTAATTTTTAACTTGGTGTGTGTGGGGGGAGTGTGCTTTAGTTAGCTGGGTAACATTGGTTTGGGATTACCGCTAGATAATCGCTAGAAAGCTCTGCTGTTGAAAAGGAATTTGTCACATTTTGATAAATGGTTTATTAAGAAACCAGCTGTTTTATGAGATAAAAGGGCAACAATATTTTGTTTCTCTGATGAAGCTACAGTATCAATAAATGTGCCTTCTTAATTTTTTTAAAGGTTACAGTTAATAGACATTTTACTGATGTTCAGATTTCTGTTTGCTACAATCTCCAAAATTTACTAAGAACTGCCATACTATATTCATAGTGAATAAATGCTAATGACATCATCACAGTGATGTCATATGTTCACACACACTATACTAAACACACTGCACAATATATGTAAATAAATATGTACCTATTAGCTAACGTTGCCCAGCTAATGTCCTCAGAGAATTTGCCCTCTGACTTAAGTTGGTACCTCATTCCTGATATAACTTGCCTTTGACTGCTCTCCCTCTCTCATTGACATATTTCAGCCCACTCAATGGATATGGCGATCCTTGATTGTCATGTAAATGTTCAACAACCTTGAGATCCTAAATCACTGAGTATTAATCAGTCTTTTGTCTGGTTCATTATATTTTCTGCAGAATTCCTCCTCATATTTAAAATAAGTTTCATTAAATATTGTGTTGTGCTTTGAGATGGTGTACGTGTAGCTGGCTGGCTGATACCATGTTTCGACTCTAAACTCAGTGCCCTGGTCCTTTGATCTCATGTATAGCTTTGATTTTGAACAGCCTATTCTGTTCTGTTTATATCTAATTTGCAGTCAAACCTAATTTATGTAAGTTTCTCTGAGGAATGATTAAGCATTTAAATTATCAGACATGTGTTAAAGGAAATATTGTCTCTATTCAGCCATATGGGAACTGTGAGGAGACGTGGTTAAATGAGAAAACAGACCACTGGAAAAATTGTCTTCCAAGTCAGTGATGATATTTGGCATTTATTTCATATACTGTAGCACAGTTCAAGTTTTCAGAGTACTTCACATACAGTAAGCCCTCAACTTACACAGGGGTTACGTTCCGGGGATCACGTTTAAAGCCAAAGTTACGTATAATCAAAACACATCGGGTTCAATGGCAGGTGGGATTTCCAAAGTCATTTCCTTGGAATTCCACTTCCTTCTTGTTTGTTTTTTTATTTGTTTATTGCTACTTGTGTAAAGCTGAATGCACACAAGTTAAATGTGCATAAACTGCAGACTTAATGTATATTATCTTGGTAATCTTTACAACAGGCCTCCAAGGTCAGTAGTACTTATTCTCTATTATGAAATGAGTGGTAGTTGAGAGGGCTGAGATAGAATGGGGCCACCTTCTGTAAGATGAATATGGCTACCTCACTAGACAGCAGCAAACGTTTGTCTTCCATCTACCCTTTTAACTTGTGCTATATCTATCAAGGCAAATCTTAAAAAATGTACTATAAACACTGACAGCTGGGAAACACTGGCCTGCGAGCGCTCCAGTTGGAGAACAGCTTTTTACCAAAGGTGTCATGGGCTTTGAAGACACTTGAACTCAGGAGGCAAGGGAGAAACGTGCTAGGAGGAAGGCACGCTTGGCAAATCCACACCATGATCAACTCCCACCCGGAAACCAATGTCCCCACTGTGGAAGGACGTGTGGATCCAGAATTGGCTTCCACAGTCACTTACGGACTCATTATTACAATCTTACTCTGCTACGAGTGATCGCCAAAGAAGAATATCTGTATCTAATTTATACATATACACATGCATACGTGCAGAGAGATCTCAGTTGTCCATGTGACACCAGAATCTATCCTTTGTACTGTTTAACTGAGCCAGTTTCAAGGCTCTTTTGCTGATATTCAAAGCCCAGAACTTGAGACAAGGTGACTTTCAGGACAGCCTGAGCCCTTGTCGATCACTGAGATCACCTGCAGGAGTGTTAGTTGCCTCCCTGTGTTAAAGGCTTGATTGACCTCAACCAGAAGCTGGGCATTTAGTGTTGCCTGTCCTATGCTGTGGAACACTCTTCAGCAGATTCATCAGGCATGACTTTCAGGCGTGTTTTGAAGACCCACGCCCCCCCCCCTTTTGCTGACAGGCCTTTGTGAAAAGATTATTCTAAAAATAGGATAGAAACAGTTTGTTTGTTGATTCCTTGGCCCTGTAACTCTTATATTGATAAGCTTTGGGTATCTTCTTTTTATATGTGCTCCTCTTCTGGCCATTTTTCAAATACAGTGGTACCTCGGGTTACATACGCTTCAGGTTGCATACACTTCAGGTTACAGACTCCGCTAACCCAGAAATAGTACCTCAGGTTAAGAACTTTGCTTCAGGATGAGAACAGAAATCACACGGCGGTTGCGCGGCAGCAGCGGGAGGCCCCATTAGCTAAAGTGGTGCTTCAGGTTAAGAACAATTTCAGGTTAAGAATGGACCTCCGGAACGAATTAAGTACGTAACAAGAGGTACCACTGTATTTTTAATTTCTTTGTTAGGGTATTTCTCACAGTTCTCTTAAATTGTATCTACTCACATGCTTTAAAATGCAGAGTTCTAGTAGAGCATTCACTGCAATCCAATTCTCTTGTGTAATAGTAGATTTTAATGAGATTTTGTATTGTTCCTAGCGGTGCTGCCTCTTCCTAATGCTTCTCCAAAATTCCCCAATGTGGTGTTTGGGTCTAATGATTTATTATAGTTTATTAATTATTTTTTCCTGGCACATTTTGATTCTGTAACAACAACCATTGATTCTGCTTCATACTAATTATCAGGGAAAAGCAGATAAGCACTTTTCCTGGTATCAGTACATTTCTCATAGCACAGAAATACTTATAAACTCCTCTGTCTAATGAGAGCATGGCTAACAGTAGTAGAGAGACTAGTAGTTATTCCTTCAAAATGAAAGTTTTCCTTGTGTCTTGACTGAGAGTTCTCAAAATCTGATTTCGGCCTCCCTAAAGAATGTCTGGCAATTGCTATAGAAGGCATAAATAACTCTCCTTCATTACACTGTATATCCTCCAACCCTTGTGGGAATGAAAGTGGATTTACTCTTAACACAATGTGAGCAACATAGCTTGAACTCTTCAAAATTTCTGTGGTTTAATGAATTGTTGAAGTTAAAGTTGCAGCACAGCTTCCCTAACCTAGTACTCTCCAGATGTTTTACATCTACTAATTTTACACATGTCTTTACCCCCAAACTAAAAATCTCAAAAAGTTTAAATGTTTCCTCATAGGGGAGTTGCTCCGATCTCATAATAATTTTGGCTGCCATTTTCTGAAGTTTTCCCAGTTCTGCTATACTGTTTTTCTAATTCTGCTTTCCAAAACTTCTGTCTCCTACTCTTTCCCATCATGGCTTTAATGTTGAACGATGAGTTAAAGTGCTTTCTTGACAATGTCATAATGTATACAAAATCATATTCCATTTGGATATTGCGTTTCAGCCGGAACAGCTATTATTCTTCACAATATCTTGTCACAGCAAAGTATTGTTGGAGAGACAAGCTATAGTTAGGTCTTGTTAACTGATGCATCAGCCAAATGGCTACATGTGATGGGCTGAAATCAAGCTTCTTCGTGACAACCTATAGTTTTTTGTGTTAGCTGAGTGATGTATTGAAGGTCACAAGTTCAGGTTGCTTCCTACAAAGGAAACACACCACATTTCTCTGGCAAATCCTAGTTTTTAGTTGTAATGGGAAGATCATGCTGCCAAAGCAATGCAAGCTCTTGTTCTCATGCAAAAATCTTCTGAAACTGTGAGATTCAAAACATGTAGGAAATGAAAGTTTTTAAATTACCGGCATGTGTGGGGGTGAGGACTTCACCATAGGGGCTTATTTCCTTGATGAAAGGGTGTTCGTGTGGTCTATATTGTTTAATCTAGTGAGATGGGATTGAAGGGGAAGAGAAGGATTTTGTGATCCTTTTCCCTAGAACATAGCGGAAAGCCAAGTGCATGTTGCCTCCCTTACTAGCTCATTTAATGCTGGTCTGGATTCCTCTCTCTCTCTCTCTCTCTGCTTTCTATCTGTTGGCCACTAAATTGTCTCTTTCTCATCTTCACCTATCTGTTACCTATAGCACCCATCTCATCTCAAGTCTCCTGCCTTAAGTGGGCACTTAACATTTTTGTCTCCTAATTTTGGGACTTTCCCATCATTGTACTGTGAGGACATTTTTAATTGTCACATGCTCATTTCATATTTTTCTAGATTGCTTTGCTTATTTTTTTGGTAAAAAAGCAACTAATAAGTGCAAATAATTAATAATAATAATAATAATAATAATAAATAAATAAAAAATTCCCCTAGTTTATCACAGTCACTGGAACTTGTGGCCTCAGCCACTGTTGAAGAGGTTAGGGCTGCTCTGGTGTGTGAGCATGTTTAAACTTTATAGTACTCTTTCTTTTTCTCCTTCCTGCCACCTTGATAGATGGCCATGGCCTAGAGTTACTTGAGTCCCCATGCTGCTTCAAGGCCAGACTCTGTTTAGGAAGCTAGTTTTGATTGATAATTTATTGCTGCTCACTAGCATAATCACTGTATGGTGGGGTGGGGGCAGCAAGAGTAATTTCCAAAATGCTGAAGTGATGGTGTTATAATCGATTGATAGCAAAAAGGGGTTATTTGCAAGTTTGCTTTCTTGGGTGGTGAAAGGATAATTGAAGTTACTCCCAAGTGGAAATGTGATCAATTACTCATCCTATAGTACAGTCTCTGTTAATGCTTATAATCTTGTTTACTAGAAACTTGAAACAACTTAACAGCACCAAAATAAAATAAATTTAATAAAAACAACACAGCAGTACAGAACATTTGGTTCACAAAAAGAAGCGGTTTTAGCTTGGTCTGTGTGACGCACTAAGCCATGCTTTGGGTTCATGAGACTGCATTAACCTGCAGGTTCCTGGAGAAGTGCTCACCACTGCTTTCTTCCTGCCCATTTTTGCTGCCGTGCTGCACTGAGCTAAAATTTGGCATAGCATGTTGGCCAAAATGGGACTCAAGGTTAAGCTCTTGCTTCACTAAATCTGAGTGGCAACTGAAGTTTGATCTTGGTTACAGCTCATGGTTGTTGAGGAAAGAGCCAATAGATACTTTTCGTGGTTTCCATTTTCTAGGTTTCCTAATATTGTTGATGTTGAAAGTTCATAAAACAGCTTTCTTTCTGCTGTAGAACTTGCTGTAGAAATGAAATGCTGCTGAGGTAAAACAAAACTCAAGTTTTATTTTTGTAAGGTAATTTTAGGTTGGCAAAATGGATTGCTTCTTCTTCTTTATATCATATAGAATAGGCATTCCTGTATGATAGCTCAAATATGCAGAGTATCTCTTATATTACAGTGGTGCCCCGCAAGACAAAATTAATTCGTTCCGCAAGTTTTGTCGTCTAGCGAATTTTTCGTCTTGCGAATTATTATTTAGACAAAGGAAACAAAGTCGCGAGACGTTTTCGTCTTGCGAAGCAAGCCCATAGGGAAATTCGTCTTGCGAGGCAACTCGCAAACGGAAAAACCTTTCGTCTAGCGAGTTTTTTGTCTTGCGAGGCATTCGTCTTGCGAGGTACCACTGTATTATCATAGAACGATGGATTTTAAAATCATGGGGTAGTCATCCCAAACTAGCAGGGAAGCCAGCCTAGATAATTTTTCAAATATTAGGTTAAAAGCCTTATTTTTTTTCCCTACCATGAAAAGCACCTTGCATAAATGCACGCTCATTGCTGGCTATTGAGATGGAGCTCTAGGACCGAAAAGCATTTCCAAAATTGGGAGAAGCACTACTTGGCATTCTTGGACTCCACTTTTAGAACCTGCCATGAACATAAACATATATATCTATATATCTATATGTGTATGTATATCTATGTTATATATCTGTTTGAAACACTTTTGTTGAAATTGTCCTAGAGCTATATGGTGGCTGTCTTACGTTTGTAAGAAATGATGTTGCTCTTAGTCATGTTAATGGCTGAAGATATTGTTCTTGGACTCATTTCATCTTGCTCATTTGGAAAGTTTAAATCTCATTACATTAATAAATTAAATTGGTGGCATTTATGATAGTGTTCTTTTCCTTTTGAGTGCATAGACCAATTTACCTTGAAACAGAAAGTAATCTTGTTAATTCTATGAAGCATCTATTCTTGCTGTTTCAGCTGTTACTAAATATAAGAATGATATACAGTCCTAAAGAACATTTATTCTTAGTGGTTCTCTTCCAAAGCTCTATACTAAGAATGTACTTTCCAGCTTTGAACTCTTCCCATTTCTGTCCCAGAATCTGCCTCATATTTCCTGTTTCTTGCCTCAATTTTTTTTTTACTATTTTTTTTTGTCTCTGTGTTTGTTATTTTCTATTTCATATTATTACAGTTGAAGTCTAGAAAGCTAACTTGATGGGAGAAAAGTTTAATCGAATTGCACTGTTTAGTATCTCTCTGCTTTACTGATGTCCTCCCACAATGGACTTTTGAAAATTTATATGACTGGATGTATATGACATGAACAGTATGGGTGATATCCAATATTAGTCGTTCTCAGAATAGACCCATTGAAATAAAAATCAAAATAGCTCAAGCCCATTCATTTTAATGGGCCTCCTCAGAATATGCCTTGAATGGATATCACTCTCTATTTGAATTCTTATATAGCTAAACAGCAATACCCATATCCAAGGGGAAAGTATTAGTAGGTTTGCTGTGTGTGTGTGTGTGTGTGTGTGTGTGTATCTTAAGGAAAGTGGTTTACTTGGAAGAGGCTTTCTGATTTGAAATCCTGACATGTTACAGGTCTATTTGCTGAAGTATAATGTCCAGATTAAATCACCACAATTCTATAGCAGTAATTCATAATGCATTACAGAACAAAATACTTTGATAACATAACATTTACTTTTTAATTTAATATTATTTATCACTAGAAAGCAAATAGTTGTTGGCATCCATGTGTCTTGAGAGACAATGGAGTGTGCCTCCGGGGGTGAAGTCAAACCGCTGGAGCTGTGCCATCCTGCCTGCTTTTGCTGCAGAGCAAAACTTGGAAGTGACCTGTCTCAACATGCTGGGGAAGTCCCTAACTCACCAAGGGTTTGAGACCCATTGGCTACCCTCTCCTGTGGGAAGTGCTACAGTGGGTCAGTGAGCTGTGAAAGACTTACTCTATGTACAACAGGAATGGGCAGAAGGCAGATGGGGATCTGCTGGTAGGTTTCTGAGCAATTTGCAGTTGTCCCGAAAGGATTCTGATTCCCAATTGTTTAACAGTAGACATAAAAGAGCCTCTTTCTTGTTGCTAAATTAGACTGCTTAGGTGAAGAAAGTTTGGGGTGATGGGGGAGAGAGAAACCAGGAGCTGATTTTTTGTGAGATAGGACTGTGAACTCAGTTCTGTACTGAAAACAATTTCCTGAGCTGAGCTTGGTACACTTAAAATTAATTATGCTCACACTTGGCTTGGATCCATTGGATCTGCCTATAGGATAGGTATGAGGAAGTGGAGTTGGGAGTCCAGCAGCATCTGGAGGAAAACAGGTTCCCATAGAATTGTAAAGTTCCTCTTCTAGTTTGACGTTCTTTATCCCTCCAGTGCAGGTGAAGGTAGTGGATTGATGAAGAACTAGCAAACATTTTCCCTAGAAAATTTCATGTGGTGAACAAATTGATTAAAAGAATCAAAGTGAGTAGTAGAAATGGACATCCATATGTTAGAGATACATAGAAGTGCCACATCCTCTTCTTAATTGCATGCAAAGCAAGTGGAGTTGGTCTTTTCGGTTGTACTGCATGCTGCTACTAATCTTAACTGCTCATATCTGGTTGTACAGGTTTATGTTGGCAGCTGTCTGGGCGGTGTGTACCTTATTTCCGCTGTCTCAACCCAGTCTCTCTCTCTCTCTGCCAATTTCTGTGCCTTGCGATTCATCTTCTAAAATTATGATTTTTAATAAAAAATGAAATATATTCCACATGCAGCCCAGTCGTATTTAACTCTCACATAATGGCTAATATGTCAAATACTCACTTCAATTCACCCATATAATATGGGGCATAGTAATACTGACTTGGATTACAGGGTTGTGGTAAGGATTACAACTAGATATTGCCTGTGAAGTTTGTTAGACATTTGAAAGTGCAATATTGCAAGTATTCATTAGTAAATCAGTACTGTAGTAGCTAAGAGTGACCACCTTGTAATTATCTTAGGCTTCTTTTGAAAGGGGCAGTTCTTAATTCAGTTCATATTTTCCCCCAGTTAACTGTAGTTAATTCTCAGTAGAAGGTAACTTTTATTCATGTTGCAAATCTAGGAGATAATGCATGATAAAGGACGTTACATGTGCTTATGTTGCAGCAGAATTCCGGTAGACTTCGTCTGTGCTGCCTTCCTTCCCACCCCTTTATGAGGGTATATACATTTCTTCTCCTGCAATACTGAACACACAGAATTCACAGAAGGACCTCAGTAAGCTCTGTGTAACCCTAGTAGTTCTCCTGACATCCCATACACATGGGGAAGGTAGTGATTTTAAAAAAATATAGACCCTTAATTCAAAGAGTTATTCTCATAGCTAGCTGTAATTAAGAGGGAGAGAGATAACACTTAGTAGATGTAGCTTTCAGCTTTTTGCCAGACAAAAATCTAAAATATGGAACATTTTTTGGGGGGGAGGGGGAGTTTTAGATCCGTCTCTTTTATCAATCCATCTTTTATGGGCCATCTTTTTTATTGGCTATAAGAAGGAAACCTGACATAGTTTTAATAATTTTCTGCTTAGATTCCTCTCCCCCACCCCCAGGATTACTTTTCAGGTCCCGTCCCCCCGTAAGTGCTAGGTTTGCTTTACCAGCCTCGCATATAAGCACTGGCCTAGAAGCAACCAGTAATTTAATGTAGGCTGGTAGAGTAGGCATTGGAAGGGACTTATCCCTTCTCTGCATCCCGCATAGAAGCCAAGTGAGTTGTTAGAGAAGAGAAGCCCCCTCCTCTATGCCTGCAATAGAAATTCAAATCTCTGTCTCTCTGCCAGCCCCCCAACATCCCGATATAAAATAAAAATAAAATCACAGGCTAGTAACCCTTGTGGCCTTATTTACAAGTCTGAACTCTTTGACAACTGAAGCTACTGCATTCTTTCATTCTGTCAGAGTCCTTTCCTGTTGGATTCCTCCTTATTTTTACTTGCTTTTAACTTTCTTGCACTCCAATCCCCAAAGTTTCTGTGTAGTTTCAGAACTTTGGAAGGGGCAGTATTTTATTTAAGAATACTTTCACTTGCTTTCCAGAATAAAAGCTATATTAAGTCTGCGGAACTCTCTCTTAAAAAACCCCAAATATCAATTCTCTGTATATTTATTTGAAAGCAACCCCATTCAGCTTCTGAATAGGTAGCCATAGGATTTGGAATTGCAATCCAAGGTAGCCATAGTGCTGTTATTTTTAATAAAATTCATCAGTGAATGTATGTTGTGAGTTTCTTTAATGCATTTATAGTTCCAAATACATAAAATTGACTGGGAGAATGTAATAGAAGGCATGATACTATTGAATATGGAATTCCCCTTCTGCTGCAAGCTGCTGTTCTTTGTTATTTCAAGGACCTGGTACTCGAAGAACATCATGATTTTATTGACATCTTTTGACAGCAGACTTATCATTGAATAAGAAATACTGTGCAGTTACAAGGCTGGAATGCTGTGCCTTAAGACTATGTGTTTCTTATATTAATTAAAAAGAATAAGAAGTTTGAGTATGGATCATTGTCCTGTGGGTACTTCTGTGCTCAGTGAAGTGCTCCCCACTTGCAAGCTGGCACTCTCGGAGGAGAAAGACAAATAGATTGTTATATGGGGGGCATGCGGACTTGCTTTTCTTTGTAAATAAATGGGCTGCCCATGGAGGAAAGTGACTGAAATTGGTGCTGCATACAGTTCTAAAATGAACTGTTTTCACATTTTTTTATCCAAGGAGCTCAATAAAATCCGACTAGTTTTTCAAGTTTAAGATTATTTTTCATGTCTTAATAGATTCAATATTGTTTGCCTTATAATTGTATTTCCCGTAGTAAAGGTGAAGGTAAAGGGACCCCTGACCGTTAGTCCAGTCGTGGCCGACTCTGGGGTTGTGGCGCTCATCTCACTTTATTGGCCGAGGGAGCCGGCATACAGTTTCCGGGTCATGTGGCCAGCATGACTAAGCCGCTTCTGGCGAACCAGAGCAGCGCACAGAAACAGCGTTTACCTTCCCGCTGGAGCGGTACCTATTTATCTACTTGCACTTTGATGTGCTTTTGAACTGCTAGGTTGGCAGGAGCAGGGACCGAGCAACAGGAGCTCACCCCGTCGCAGGGATTCAAACTGCCGACCTTCTGATCGGCAAGCCCTAGGCTCTGTGGTTCAACCCACAGCGCCACCCGTGTCCCTTTTCCCGTAGTAAATTAGTAGAAATACAAGTTTTACTCAGGTAAGGTTTTAAAAGTGTCTTCAAGTTCCTGGCTTAATTAGGAATGTCAAATCATATAACAGTAAATGCCCAACTCCTAGGTGAAGCCAGTCCTAGACCTCTATAGCACACAGAAGAGCTAAGAACCCTCCTCTGGAAGATCTTGGTGATTGAACCAGGATATATGGCAGTCCTGAAGGTATGCTGGACTCAAGGTGTTCAGGACTTTGTATATTAACACAAGGACCTTGGACCTGACCCAGTGAGCCAGGGTGCATGCTTTAGCAGAGATGTTGCCTGCTGTTGGCCATTTGCTCCCATCAGCAGTCTGTCTGCTGCATTCTGCAGTAGAGGGAGCAGCTTCCACGTCGCATTTAAGGGCAGTCCTACACATAGTGCATATTGTAGTAATCCAGCCTCAAGGTTACCAATGGTACCAGACTACAAAGACCCAGATTGTCCTAATTTCAACAGCGACTATTTCAAGAGCATTTTCTGGTTTTACCATTTGGGAACATAGGGAATGTAATACCCCCAAATTCTTTGCACAAATTGCCCACAAATGTACAAATTCAGATTGTCTGTAGCAAGTCAGCATTTGGTGAATTACACTGCCAACAACTTTAATGCATTATGTGTATACATTTCATTTGTAGAGCACTTAAGCGCGAACAAAATGAAAACTGGAATTTTTATAATGTTAACTAAAGGTTATATCGACATGAGTTGACTTCCATGATGGGTGTCCCCTGTGGAGCAGATTTTGAGGATTTGGTGATAATGGGCTTCAGAGGTTGGGAGGACAGGGAACACGGAAGTGTCTTCTGCTTGCTTAGTGACAACATTGGTTGCAACTTCATATTTCTAACCTCAATCCTCCAACCCAAAGACCATTCTTCAATGTAATATTTTCCCCATTTATATCAATGGCTTTTGAGTATCCTGTGTTTTATCTCAGTTGCAGTTGATGATGTTTTTTTCTGTTAAACCTTTGGTATCAACAGTGAAACATTTTCATAAGAAGATATGGATGTTTTATGTAATAAAGAGCAAATAATATGAAAATACTAAAACAGGTTGTCTCTACCTGTCCCCTTGATCACTTTTTAATGGGATACCGTAGTACTGTTTGAGATCAAATTTGAAAGTCTGAATAGGTTAGAATGATAGGAATTAGAAAAATCTAATAAAAATGGAAAAGACAGCTTTTATTATTAAAAAGTAATAATAAACTGTAAGTCAGTGGAGACATATCTGAACTTGATAGCAAATTTCTAAAATATGAGGTATTGATTTGATGCATCTACTGTCGTAATGCTATCATAGACTAGTTAGAGAGATCCAGTACTACTTGTCTGCATATGTTGTCTTCATAATAAATAGATCAGGACCCTGAAGATCAGTTCAACCCCCTACAATGCCGGAATATGCAGCTGTCCCATACATTGAGCCTGCAACCTTGGCATTATGACTACCACGCTCTAACCAGCTAATCTATCCTACCTGCTTTATGTATACTAATTTATAAGCTTCAGTTCATAATTTTAAAAACCGTTATGAAGTGACAAAATAAATCGCTGATGCACGTTTCTCAGCAGATGATCCTAATGGCACGCTGTGCTTTTCAACAAATTTTGTCGACAAGTAACTTTTTTCGTTTTGCTTTTAGCATGGTTAACTTGTTATACAGAGAAGAGGCTGCCCTCTAGTGGGTCAACATGGGAATTCACTTAACATATTTTCTTTTTCAGCCTCCCAACATAACCATATTTGACAATACTGTACTTCTAATCAGTGTTGCGATCCGAGTATGTTTTATGTTTAAACTTCACTGTTGCAATATCATTGTGTGGCACTGGTGTTTGTGTGTGTGAGAGCTTTTCCATAACCAAAGGTGCTTGTTCATAGTAGATGGGATAATACCTAACAAGGTAATGATGTACCTTAAAGTAAAGGTAAAGAACCCCTGACAGTTAAGTGCAGTCGCAAACGACTCTGGGGTTGCGGCGCTCAACTTGCTTTACTGGCCAAAGGAGCCGACGTTTGTCCGCAGACAGTTTTTCCGGGTCATGTGGCCAGCATGACTAAGCCGCTTCTGGCGAACCAGAGCAGTGCACGGAAATGCCGTTTACCTTCCCGCCACAGTGGTACCTATTTATCTACTTGCATTTTGACGTGCTTTCGAACTGCTAGGTTGGCAGGAGCAGGGACCCTAGCAACGGGAGTTCACCCCATTGCGGGGATTCGAACTGCCAACCTTCCGATCTGCAGGCCCTAGGCTCAGTGGTTTAGACCTCAGCACCACCTGCATACCTTAGAATGTTCCTCATAGATTGACATGCTAGCTGTGTAATCCTTACAGCAGCCCCCCTAGAGTAGATATGGGGATGATGCTACTATTCTAGGGCTATGTGTTGTGGTGACCAAGGCTGAGAGAAGTAGGTTTTCTAAGGCCACCTAGTGAACTTGGGACTGAGATGAGAGCTGAACTGGGAGCTTCTAGGTTAGGCTCTCAGCCACTACCCATTATGTTGTATCATCTATGATATTTTTATAAGGAAGGGATGTAAATCAATTAATTCCTTAATTTATCGGTGATCTTCCAATTGTGTTAGCCCTATTATTCTGTGTTGGCACATATATAAAGAACTGATCAGTTAGTTCCACATGTTCCAAAGTCTTTTTGATTTTTGTTTCTTGAACAACCTCTCCTCCAGAGGCTTTATAGGATCTCTGAAACGGAAGGGAATTGCCAAAGCAGTTTGTGGTATCGTATGGGGAATTAATGTTCACTCTACCTAGATAAGTAGAAGCCCTTACACTAGTTTAAAAATACTTGTTCGGATTGTGACCAGAATTTTTTGTAGTTATTCCAAAAGCTGCATACTTAGCCAATAAAAATTACAGATGCTGTTTCATTATTGCTAGTGGTATTGGTTAGTGTAAATTATACCTTTGATATAATTTGATAGTAATCGCTCACTTAATGACTAAGCACAATTCAAGGCTTTTCTGTAACAAATGTGTATATTTATCGGCTTATACTACACAACACCACATGGTTCTGAGAAATATGTATGTCTGCCATTGCTATTTTTACACGTAGAACTGTGCTTCTTCTGGCACAATGTATTAAATGAAATCTGTGTGAAATAGATAGTGAATCATCAAAAATATATGGGTTACAAATAGCATTGGAAATCAATTTTATAGAAATTTTAATTTGAAATTAATCAAATATGTTTCTCAGTCATTGAGTCTTTTTGAAAAAAGTGGGTGCATGTTTCTCACAAGTAATACGGTATGTTTTGTATAGGTATCATACATGAAATCATGGCCTATGTTATGTTATATGTTTGGGGTAAAAATAAAAGAATGTCTCCATCATCCTATCACTCCACATGACTTACAGTCAACATGCTACAGCTTGAATTTATGGGGTTGAATAATTTTATGTTTAAATACATGGTATGCTTCCTTTTTAAAATGACATGGTTTAATTTTAAAAGTAATACTTATACTAATTCCATTACACAGATATTTGGAATGAATTCGTATTTAGCTGAGACTTCTGCATATATAAACATTTTTAAAAGTGCGATCTCTACGCACCTCAGAGGCTTCGCTGCTCTGATCATAATCAGAGTTCTGTTTCTGCCCACCAGCTGACCTAAGATCAGTGCTATGAAGGTAGACAGGAAGGGCAGCTCCTTTGTGCCCAGCATCTGGGTCCCTCACCGTAACCTCCAGGTGTTTGCTGTTCGTAGATAATACTTTAAATGGTACATGAATCAAATAGAAGAACTCCTGCATATCCTTAAGGACTTCACACTGGGTAGTCCACCTCTGCTGCTACAGCAGCCTTTGGTTCTAGCAGGGTGGCCGAGGTACTTTGGAAGCCTTTTTCTGCTAGCATGCTGGTCTCCCTCAGTATTACCAGCTGTGCCTGTTCCTGCACCGCAGTAGCTTGATCACAGTGCTCCATTGGTAACCTCAAGACTTGATTATTGTAATGTTCTTTATGTGGGGCTACCCAAAAGCTGCAGTTAGTGCAGAATGTTATGGCCAGACTGCTCACAGGAGCAGGCGACTGGCAGCATGTGACTTCTCTGCTGAGAGATTTGCACAGGTTACCAATTTGCTACTGGGTCAGGTGTGAGGTTCTTGTGTTAATTCACAAAGCCCTGAACATATTGGGACCAATGTACCTTTAAGGACCACCTGCCTCTCTTATGCTCCACCTCCATCACTGAGATCCTTTGATGGGGCACTTCTTGTAGTTCCTCACACCCCTCAAGTTTGATTGGCCTTTACTAGGGATCAAGCCTTTAGTGTGACAGGCCATGTGCTGCGGACGGAACTCCTTGCCAGTAAAAGTTCAGAAATCACCCCTGCCTTCTTTCAGACATTGCCCCTGTTATTTAGACAGGCCTTTAAAATATGAAAGGTGTAAAATGTATTTATGGACTTTTTCTGATGTTTTATTGATGCTTTAGTTGGTATTGTGAGTTTTGGTATAGTGCTCACTGTCATGTTGTATTTCTACAAAAGTGTGATCTAGAAATGTCTGATTGATTAATTAATGACATCTACTCTAGCAGCTTGAGTTCTTATAAACAGACCCCCAAATACCCTTTTAAAATGCAGTCTTTTTGGGTTATATTTTGTATCCAGCAGAATAGCCACTGGTTTGTTTTTCGCACTGAGGACCTTCTGCATGTTTTCATCTTGTCATCAACAACTTTGCCTAAGATACATTGTCAAATGAAATAATTAGCATAATTGTGGAAAGCACATTCTCTCTAACCAGTTATGAAGGAAATTAATTTTTAGAAGAAACTTTTCAGAGACAATCCATTTCTTTTTCTATATTGCTTTCATTATAATTGGCACTGCCCAGGGTGCCTAACTTAGGTTTTATGGACCACAAAAACTTTATTATATTAATGGGGCCATTTAGTGCTCAGTGTTCATATTCTTTCCCCCCTCCTTCTTGACACTTGGAGTTAATCTAAAGGTATAAAACTAATTACTTACTATAAAATGCATAAAAAGAGGGCTTAATTTGGTATTGGAATGGCCATATTACAGCTTCAGGTTTAAAATAAGGCTTCCATGCTGGGCTTAGAACTGTTCTTGAGTCAGGGCAATACGTGAAACCCAGCTCTATATAAATAACTGATACGCTGATAAAGTGTCTAATCTTTGTTCTCTACCTCTGCTTTTTTTCCTTCTCAGAATGTGAAAACATTTGCATCTTCAGATAGTCTAGCAAAGGTCCAAGAAGTAGCAAGCTGGCTTTTGGAAATGAATCAAGAACTGCTGTCTGTCGGCAGTAAGAGACGACGAACTGGTGGGTCTATTCGAGGTAATGCTTCCTCAAGCCAAGTCGATGAAGAGCAGATGAATCGAGTGGTGGAGGAGGAGCAACAGCAGCAGCAGCAACAATTACGGCAACAAGAGGAAGCGCACGCGGCAAGGAATGGGGAAATAGGTGGTGGGGAGCCTGGACTTTGCCACAGAAATGAGTCCCAGCAAGAACAATTAGAAGAAAACAACAACAGATTTATTGCAGTGGATGAAGAATATTCTGGTAACCAAGAAGAGGAGGAGGAAGATGAACATGCTGGTGAACAAGAGGAGGAGGAGATGGAGGAAGAGGAAGAAATGGACCAGGACAGTGATGATTTTGATCAATCTGATGAAAGCAGCAGAGATGATGAACGCACTAATAGTAACACTGTCACAAACTCAAATAGTATCATGGACTTAGCAATACATCAGCAGTCATCTCCATTCTACATAAAGTCAAAGGTGAGTAATTTAAAGTAATTTTAAGCAAAGCACTGAGGCATGGAGATTTTTTTAAATAAGAATTAAGCAATTAATATATATTACTAGAATAATGCACTCCTATGAAGCTACTGATTTACTATGAAGGCTTTATACCAGCGTTCAAGTATTTTTCATATTTATTGTGAAAGAAGAAAATTATACTACTCTACCACTAAGCACTAAGTTCAATGGCATTGGGATCCTTCTGTGCTCTGCTCTTACAGTTGCTCTAAGAAGCACTTAATAATAATAATAATAAATAAATTTTATTTATATCCCATCCTCCCCAGCCGAAGCCGGGCTCAGGGTGGCTAACAACAATAAAATAGTACAACATTCTAAAATCATTTCATTATAAAATTAATTCAAATCAAATTGATGGCAACCATTAGGCTAAAGTTCTGTGAAGATTGCCAAAGGAGGGAGTCAGGCTGTGCCCTGGCCAAAGGCCTGGTGGAACAGCTCTGTCTTGCAGGCCCCGCGGAAAGATGTCAAGTCCCACAGGGCCTTAGTCTCTTGTGACAGAGCATTCCACCAGATTGGAGCCACAGCCGAAAAAGCCCTGGATCTAGTTGAGCCTTTGCTATTTTTTCCCCTTCAAAGCAAGTGAAATGGAATTTGTTAGTTGTGTATAATGTTTTGTACATATTTGCCAAAATAAGTATGTATTAGCATTTTTTTTTACAAGAAACTCCTTAAAATATGTACCAGAAGGCAAGGTGCTGATAAACATGAATAGGTAATCAAAAACGTTCTTTCCTTTTTTAACTACAGCATGCCTGTCAGCTTTCTAGGCTAAGAAATGTTTGCCATCATACAAGTTCCAATATTTCTGTCTTACTTATATGCTGAAAACTGACAACAGTTTTCTAGTGGATTCCATTCCTCATAAGTGTAAGCAGAGTAAGAAGTCGGGTAGAAAAATCTGTGAGTGCATTGAATATTGAGATCCGTACTTGTCCAATAAGTTTTCTTCAAGAAGGATGTATGATGTGCAGGTTTATCCTCATTGCGTTCAATTGGTCACTGGATTTTGGATCACCATAAAGTAATTTCCACACATTCGAAGAAAATTTGTACTACTACAATTCACACACGCATCTGGTGCTTTTAGTAGGAAACCATTCTTTTCTCTAGGTTGTAACCACAAGTGCTTCTTTTTGCCCTATGGCTGGTTGTACAAATATCAACCCAGACCAGAAAATACCTCCCTGCCCTTTCTATGAGTGGAAACAGAACACTCGTGTACATAAGAGCATATTCTTATTTTTTTTTGTGGGCAGCTGGCTACATTAGATTCAACCTTATTCTGCTTTTGGCCTGCTGCCACTGATGCACCTGGTAAATGTTGAAATGTGTCCTGACAATGACAGAGTCACATGGCAGGTCAAAGTAGTATACACAACAGCTGTGTGCTGTTTCCCACCTAGCTGACTTCCCCATGCAATGTGAGAATGTACATGCTTTTGTAGTCCTCTGCAACTATTCAGTGGGGTCTAGGATGCTGCCTCCACCTGCCTCTTCTCATCTACTGTTGTATTGAGGAAAATGCAGGAAAATCTTTCTGGACACTGGTGAGGATGGGGAGACACAAACTGACCTTCCACCTTGTACTACCTTTTGCCAGTTAGTAGCTGACCAGAGCCTTAAATCAATGATCTAACAACTTCTGGGACTTCTGGAAATTGGGCTTTTCTCCCACCAGAGACTGAAGCATTTCTTACTAACAACTCTTCCACTGATGAATCATCATCCTGATTGGTCTACTGCAGAGACACACACTAAGATGAATAACCTTGGTGATTCTCAGACTTGATTTTTGCTTTCTCAAAATTGTTTAGGTATTTGTTAGATACCTAATAGCTCTTATGTATAACAGCCTAACTTGTGGCTATTCTAAGTAGGTGTATTGGGCCTTGTTCTAAAGTAAACGGAGTAGTATTGCTTCCAAAACCCTAGTTTGAATATGGCAGGCATCAACATTTCAGAATAGCTGTTCCCTAGAATGCTGCTTGTACCCAGGTACTGAAGTCGCTGCTATAGTTTATGTGTCTCCATTACCCTGAGGTGGCTTTTGGTAGCCATGCTGCACAGTTAGAATCAGGTCTCCATTTGTTTTGTTATCTATAAATTTCTTTATGCATTCGTCTAATAGTTTTCTGTTTTGCTGGCAAGGAGCACCCACAAAGGATCTACACAAATGCTTAGCCTATGTTATAGAAATATAGAATTGTCGAGTTGGAAGGGACCCCAAGGGTCATCTAGTCCAACTCCCTGCAATGCAGGAACTTAACTGAGACATACATGACAGGTTGCCATCCAACCTCTGCTTAAAAACTTCCAAAGAAGGAGAGCCTACCACTTTCCAAGAGAGTCCGTTCCACTGTCAAACATCTCCTACTGCCAGAAAGGTTTTACATGGCAACCAAAGTGGAAAGGGAGGGCTGGGATTTGCCAGCTACTGGAGTTGGCTCCAGAATGAACTCTAGTTGCCTTGGCTTTCTTGATGATTGTAAAATAAAAACACCACTGCTAAGAGTGATAAGCATGCACAGTCACTTGAGAGGACTGGACTGAGGGAAATTTGCATAGATATTCTCAGTTGTATTCCTCGATAGTTTTAAACTGCTGAGCCTCATGCCATTCAGTGGGACTCTCTTACTTCACATTGTGCTTTCCTAGCTTAAATTAGCTTTGCACCCCTTTGCTGAACTAATCTCTTCCCCACCCCCAACATGAATATGGGGTAGATTTTTTTTGAAATTCATTGCCTGTGTCATACATGTTAGCGTTCACCACTTTTTAGTATGTTTCAGAGGCTATGTCCAAGGTAAACATTGAGAGATTAAAGATGAATATTTTGCTAGTGCCTGTGGCTGCAGGATAAATGCAGTAAAATTACCTGTATATATTTACCTGTCTAATGTGGAAGATTCTCATGAGTGTTGGTTGATAATGATTTGACCTGACTTTATTTCATTTCTAAGCAAGGAGGAACACGGCCAAGGACCTCCCTCGACCTATGAACAAGTATGGCTGATATAGTGACTTAGGGCATTTGAATACTTTAATTGCCTTCCCTTGATGTAACAGGGTTCATGTTTTGTAACCTTGTTTTGTTTAACAATTATGTCTGTGCCATAAATAGTTCTAGTTTCAATCTTCCACGCACCTATGGTTTATTTTGGTTTTATTATATGTCTGTTTGTTCGTCAGTGATCTATAACTGTATATGGACTGTGTATATTGCCACAAGATCCTGTTTGATAACATTATATTTGCAGAATCTATTACAACCTTTTTTTGAAAATTAATAAAAGTTATATTAAAATCTAAGAGAACCTGTGGTAAGGGGAGTGGATGAGTGAGATGATGGCATACATGGTCTGGAAAAGAAATCTCATGAATTTAAAAGCTTACACTGATGACTGGAGAACCTTTTCATTCAGATGTTGCTTTTGGGTAAGGCAACATTGGTGTACTGTAGGCAAGAAGAGATCCATAGTGAAAATGCACAACCCTGTAGTACTGTATATGCTATAAACTCGAAACCATTGTAGGGGTAAGTGTGAGGTCTATAACAATGCCTGCAATTTGCTCTGTTGCTAAATAATTAAAGTCCTTCATCTTTAATTCAAATCCATTCTTGCTTTATCCTGTAGCAGTTGCTGCTTTTGTATGCTGCTTTTTCAGTACCAAAGCGGAGCTGAAAGTGGATCACAACAGTTACAGAGTGTCTTTTTTTAAAAGCAAACAACAAATATAACCATATCAAACAGATTATGAGCACGCTAGGAAAGCAGATTCTAACAATTACATAAACAATACAGTTCTATGGAACTAATAATAACTGAAAAATAATTCATCAGCAATAGCTGCTGAGTCACCAGTCCACTACCACTTGTCATAATCCCTATGTGACGGGTTTCCTTACTCAGTTTCACAGTACAGGCCTGGGCAGCAGCTTCCTTCATAGTTTCAGCCACAAGGGAGGTGGAGCTGGCCAGCTTACAGCTTATCTACTGCAAGGAGCAGCAAGATCATATTGACTTCTGCCATATTTGACAGAGGGTTATCCCGTCCCTTTAGTGTGGCTTTGCTTGCTTCATGCATTGGAGAAAGAGTTGCTGCTTTCTGCACTATCCTACTTAACAGTGGTCTCTACTGTATTTAACTACTTACATCCTCCTTTGTTCTGTCTACCCCCCCCCCCAGCAAATTCTATATAGTAACACATTTTTCATAAGTGTCTAATATCCTTTATTGCCAGGAATGGCTAACTACTCCCCCTTGTGGTGAGCCACATAGCTGCAGCCTCTTAGGGAGGAATCTTCCAAATCCTGCCTCCACCACAGCGGCTGCTCATTGATCCCTCCTGACAGAGTATATAAGGAGGACGTGCTTTTCATTGAAACTTGTTTGAGCAGCTATATCTACCTGGGTTCTCATGTGTGCATGCACATTTTGTTTCTGCTCTTGCTCTTTCGTCCTGACTTTCTGTGGCAGTCCTGCCTCCTAGATTGCTCTTGATTATGGCTCCCAGTTTCTGACTCACTTTAGCCCACTGCCTATAGACCAGATCTGACACTTAATTTTCCTGTAGGCTGTGACAAAGCAGACATGACTTGTATTTGCAGTTGCCCTCCAACCTTCTATTTCCCCACATATTTTGATTATTAAGCTGTGTGGCAGTGGCTTGGTTCAGATGATTGATCACATTCTGACTTTTTTCTTTGTTTGTTGTCTGTTGTTAAGTCAGAGTTTCTCAGTTTGGACGTAACTTATTACAACCCAGGATCTCTGTGCCAAAGTCTGTGTGTGATGGGAGAAAGGCAAGGAAACTTCTCATTCCCAGTTTCATAACTTGTGTTGCTTAAAATCTTGAATCATTTTCTGAACCAGACCACTGGGTCCAAAGCTTTCTTAAGCTGCTAGTCAGCAGTTTTTAAAAGGGCAGACACTAGGGACTAGTTCAGTGCAAATTTTGGAAGGAATTGTTCCTTGCTTTCCTCACTAGGGACAAGGGACGCGGGTGGCGCTGTGGGTAAAAGCCTCAGCGCCTAGGGCTTGCCGATCGAAAGGTTGGCGGTTCGAATCCCCGCGGCGGGGTGCGCTCCCGTTGCTCGGTCCCAGCGCCTGCCAACCTAGCAGTTCGAAAGCATCCCCGGGTGCAAGTAGATAAATAGGGACCGCTTACTGGCGGGAAGGTAAATGGCGTTTCCGTGTGCTGCGCTGGCTCGCCAGATGCAGCTTTGTCACGCTGGCCACGTGACCCGGAAGTGTCTCCGGACAGCCCTGGCCCCCGGCCTCTTGAGTGAGATGGGCGCACAACCCTAGAGTCTGTCAAGACTGGCCCGTACGGGCAGGGGTACCTTTACCTTTACCTTTACTTCCTCACTACAGGAGAAGCGAAGACCAAACAGGAACATCTTGTAGTTAATATAAACATAAGAAGAGCCCTTCTGGATCAAGCCAGATACCAATCTAATCAATCATCCTGTTCTCACAGTGGTCAGCCTATGGAAAGTCTGCAAGCAGGACCTAAGTTCAACAGAACTCTCTCTCTGTTTGCGATTCCTAGCAGCTGGCATTCAGACGCATACATACCCTTCTGAATTTCAGTACAGTCATACCTCATGTTACGTCCGCTTCATGTTACGTTCTTTCAGGTTACGTCCCGCCGCGACCTGGAAGTACCGTAAAGGGTTACTTCCGGGTTTCGGCGCTTGCGCATGCGCAGACACGCAAAATGACGTCATGCGCAGAAGCAGCGAATCGCAATCCGTGCATGCTCAGACGCACCGCTACGGGTTGCGTTTGCAACCAGAGGTACCACTGTAGTATGGTTGTCCCTGCCCCTGGAAGATTTAAGGTTTAATCTTACAGAGAATTTCCAAAGTGTCTTCTGAACAAGTATTTACAAATAGATTAGGACTCAGCAGTGGGTAACAGGAGTCTAGTGAGTAAGGTACCAGTTTGACAGCAGTTAGTCTTGAGGGCAGCACGATACAATTGGGTCAACTCAGCAGTGTTTCCCAACCTTGGGCCTCCAGCTGTTTTTGAAATACAATTCCCATCATCCCTGACCACTGGTCTTGCTAGCTAGGGATGATGGGAGTTGTAGTCCAAAAACAGCTGGAGGCCCAAGGTTGGGAAACACTGAACTAGAGGGTGTTTAAACTAGTGGTGCCATTCTTTGTCACATCGCCAAAGTCGGCATGAACTCTTTAATCTTAATGTATATATAATTAATTCCATTTACATAAGAATGCTTCCCATACCTATTTAGATCAGTGAAGCACATAAGAACAAACAAGACAGATCAAGAATTTCAGCCTGCCTCAGACTACCTGCCTTTTTTTGGCAGCTCAAACATTCTTTACTTCGCATATCTTGAGCTATTATTAATAACGCCGCACTCTTTTTCAGCATGCTATTTGCCAGCTGAACAGGATTATGCAGCTTAAACTGCCACTACCGTGTGAATGCCATGTAACAATTGGTTAGTGTGTGTTTTTCCATTTGCTCGCTTATATGTATTATATGGAATATTTCTAGTAAGTCAGATATGTTATCAAAGAACATTAGAAGCTTCTGTTATGAAGTGCTTGAACTTTAAAAAATATTTTAGATTTGTGGCACACCTAAAATCCATTGATGCAGTTATGAAAAGGCAAGTAAGTTTCTGCTAAAAATACTGGGTTGAGTCCAATATTGTGTGAGTTCCACTTGTGCAACAGGACTTCCCCTGCCTCTCTGCAGCCTCCTGCTTTTCTGCCAAATCTTTTCTGGAGGGTTTCCTAACCTGTCGGATACAACCCACTGTTCTTTTCACAAAATGAACTGAACAGTCTGCAGGTGGTTCACCACCTCCTCTTAAGATTTTCTATGTATAGAGTAAGATTTAAGATACAGTACTACAATTTAGTTAAACTGAATATTTCTGTGTGCTGATGACCTTTCCAGTACATGCTTACATGGCTTACTTAGTGGTGAACAAAGTTTTTCAATTCAGTATTTTAATAGGCAAAATGTGTGTACTTGAAGAGTGTTGTACTTGAATTTGGGCTTATCATAGCTGAGCTATAGATACATAAGTAGGGAGGGGTTTAGGCATGTCACATTCTTTGAAACTCAGTTGTCAACATCTTAAATGAGATTACAAGGTGGTAGCTCAGACAGTTAAGCTTGTTGCTTATTAAAGTGCAGTATACATACCTATCTTTTCGTTTCCCTGCATTTGGAGAATGATAAGAACATTTGTTTGGCTGTTTTATGGTATATTTTGTTTGAAAGGTGTACTGGGGTACAAAGATGCAATCTGCCACTGAATTCTTGAAGAGCAGCTGTAGTACTTCTTTAACAGCTGGTACTATCCTGAGACGACCAAAGAGTTATACTTAAGCATGAGATAAATCATGTTATAGCTGATAAGGATTGGACTGACATTTCTAGAATGTTTGCAGAATGCAAGACGATCAGAGGGGTTTGTGTTACATATTTGAAATACTTTCTGAAATATTTAATGGAGGAGGAAGACAAATGTTCGTGAAATGTTAATTTGAAAGCAGGTAGGGCAAGTGAAGCTGAAGTTAGGATTTAAAACAACAATACTTCCCTGTTCAAAACATACTCAACAAATGTCTAGCTAATGCATTTTTTTAAACATATACAGTGGAACCTTGGCTTTCTAATGTAATCTGTTCCAGAAGACTACTCGACTTCCAAAACGTTTGAAAACTGAGGCGCAAAGGGTGACCTGCCAGTTCAATAGAGAAAATTGTGAAAAACAACAGATACACGCAACGGAAGCCATTCAGCTTCCACGGTGCATTCGGAAACGGAAGCATTTACTTCCGGTTTTTTGGCGTTCAAAAACCGAAACATCTGGCAATGGAGAGGTCCGAAAACAGAGGTACCACTGTACTCTGTTCTCTGCATATGGAATTTGCGCCTTGTACAGTTAACAAAGGGACGCGGGTGGCGCTGTGGGTAAAAGCCTCAGCGCCTAGGGCTTGCCGATTGAAAGGTCGGCGGTTCGAATCCCCGCGGCGGGGTGCGCTCCTGTTGCTCGGTCCCAGCGCCTGCCAACCTAGCAGTTCGAAAGCACCCCCGGGTGCAAGTAGATAAATAGAGACCGCTTACTGGCGGGAAGGTAAACGGCGTTTCCGTGTGCGGCTCTGGCTCGCCAGAGCAGCGATGTCACACTGGCCATGTGACCTGGAAGTGTCTCCGGACAGCGCTGGCCCCCGGCCTCTTGAGTGAGATGGGCGCACAACCCTAGAGTCGGACACGACTGGCCCGTACGGGCAGGGGTACCTTTACCTTTACCTTCACAGTTAACAAAGTTGTGCATATTACTGCTTAGATGATTTTGAAGCCTTTCCCTATCATTCTTCATTTCTATGCCTTATGAAATATAACAGTAGCACAACCCTTCCTGAGGTCATCTAGGGAAGCAGGTGAGTTATAATAAGCAGACCAATATCATGAAATCTCCAGTGAAAACTGGTACACACAGCTTTGTGATGTATTATTATTCTCATCCTGTGGAATACCTGTTTTAAATCTACTCACTTATCTCTTACCAACAATTACTTCATGTGGGGTGTGTTATTGTTACACTTAATGTACTTCTGCACTCTGGTCTCTACGTAAATATGTGTAGTGTAGCCCTTAGGCCACCATGTCTGTCAGGAACAGTAAAGCAGTCAGGTTTTGCAAAATTTGAAGTGTTTATTAATTAGGGAGTGCAGTGGGTTGCAAATCACATTTAAAAGAACAATTTGCCACCCTGATTTAAGTTAATATTTAATGGCAAACTTTTAAAAAAATCTTACTTATGAAAAACAACTAACTTGCAGATTGCTTTGTGTATTATAGTAAGTATCTCATAAGAAGCAGTATAAATTATGCTAAATGTTGTAGTGATCACTCTTATCCATTTGAGGGCAGATGCTCACAAGATAAGAGTTCTGTTAAGTTTCGCTGTCTCCAGCTTGCAAGTGATATGTTCAGTAATCCTGCTCTTCATTGTAAACAACTTTTTACTACATGCTCAGTGAAAATTCCATTTTCGTAATAACTGGATTAAAATTTCAGCGACTACCAGCAAGTTAATTCCAATTTCAATAATGGCCCAGCAATTTCAGTAACAGTTCTCAGTCCATCACCACTTCTTGTTTTTATACACTCTACTACATACATTTTGAGTAATGTAATGTATGGGTAACACGTCATGACTAGGAATAGCTGTTGCTTTGTACCATCCCTTTAAACTCAATATCCTTTTTAAAAATCTGAGTGAACGATGATCCAAGCTTTATTAGTAAGCATAACTAAGATTGCCCTCAGCGCCTTTGGAAATTCACACAAGGATCCTTATTGTTCCTAGGCTCTGAGAATATTTCTTCTATGCTTCCTTTAAAGGAGAACAGCATGATGCTGGCAGCCCAGCTCAGGCCCAAAATTTATAGGATACTGGAAAATGGACCATCAGTCTTCATTCCTCTGATACTTTCCCTGGCATTTATTCCTGCATCTCCCCAAACTTTGTCCACGACTTCCTGTTTTCTTAGTTCCTGTGATTTGCAGTGTCCCTACTTGTTTATCCTTTCCCACCCCAAATGGCTGCAACTCTTCTGTTTGTTTGTTTCTATGAGGTTAGCAATCATGGCTATTAGCATCATAGCCTGAAAAGAAAAATGCTGACTATCTTGTGCTATAGCTTGTCCTCCTAATCCAGGTAAATACCATGAACAGTTTATTTATTTAGTTAATTGTTTTACATACTGCTTCCTGTTTCAAGAGAGATCTGTGCTTTTACAAAAAAGAATGAATATATGAAATACACATTCAAAACGTATTCCACATTTTAAGCAGTATGATTAAAAAAGGGTAAAGGGGACCCCTGACCATTAGGTCCAGTCGTGACCGACTCTGGGGTTGTGGCGCTCATCTCGCTTTATTGGCTGAGGGAGCCGGCGTACAGCTTCCGGGTCATGTGGCCAGCATGACTAAGCTGCTTCTGGCGAACCAGAGCAGTGCACGGAAACGCCATTTACCTTCCCGCCGGAGTGGTACCTATTTATCTACTTGCACTTTGACATGCTTTCAAACTGCTAGGTTGGCAGAAGCAAGGACTGAGCAACGGGAGCTCACGCCGTCGCGGGGATTCGAACCTCCGACCTTCTGATTGGCAAGTCCTAGGCTCTGTGGTTTAACCCACAGCGCAGCATGATTAGGCAACAGTAAATAGCTCTAAACTATATACATAGGTAAAACAACTGAGAACTACAGAAGCACATCATATACAAGGCATCAAAATACAACATGGAAAAGCTACTCCTTTTTGCCTATCTCTCACCTGGAGAAATGCAGACACCTTTTCTCCTGAGGAGATAAAGCCCTCTCCTTCCAGTCAGACACAGCCACTAGTTACACCTTACACTCATCAACTCATGGGGAGCATCTCAGACAAAAATAAGAAAAACCAATATTCATCAAAGAACAATAATGAGCAAATTAATAAAAAAGGAGTTGGCCCTCATAGTGACTCTGGGGTTGGCAAATCCACTAAATCGATTCACATTGTGGCTGCTGTCACTGTTCTGTAAACAAGAGATTGGGTCAAAGTTGACATAGTCCTGACCGTATCTTGGTCATTCTGAACATAGGCAAGACGCTTCATATTAATACGGTACTGCATTATTATATATAATCCCAAACATGAAGAGGTTTAATTTCTTCTTACATAATTAGAAAATGTTATGTTGTATTTTGTTTCAGGTTGTTTGATCTGAAGGTATTAGGGCTTCGTCTCCCACTTAAAAAAAATTCAGTCAAAACCATAACTTATACATTTGATTCTAGTTTGAAGCTTTGCTATTTTAGTTCTAAGCAATTGAATTTTTTTTAAATGTCACCTATTTTGACAGTATGTGTTAGTGATACTGCATGGGTGGGCCAATAGCTCTTTGATTGGCAGGGACAGTCTGTCGGCATAGTCGTTTATAATTCCGCTCTATACTAGGATAGCTTGCACTTCACTAAGCAGCAGACAGGTCAAGACACTTGGTAGGAGAGATTGAGAAGATTGAGACAAAGGAAAACAGGCCTTGGGAAGCAGAATCCTTTGCTTAAAAACCCTCAGTTACAGCAGATACCAATTTTGTTGAGCTTCTTAGTAATGCCCTTTTGTTACAAACAATTCTGGACCATGTGAGAACTGTACAATGTCAAAACCAGGAAAATCACCCGTAAATCATGGCCTGGTTCCTGTTGATCTTCCAAGTACAAAAACGCCATTGCCCCACCAAACTGTGATGAAGATATTTAGCATCAGCATCATTGCGCAAGGTCTTCCTTTCTGTCGTAGACGGGTAAGTGCTATTATTTTTGTCCCCTTGTATGTGAAGGCCTGCTGTTGTATACTGTATCTTTAAGTACCATAGCTCTGGTGTGGCAGTTTCGGTCCATGAAGGATCCATACGTTACTTTCCTTTGCGATTTTCTTGTGGAACCTACATAATTTGAAATTAGAAAAATCATGTATATGTGCATGCTTTAACAGTATGTTTGGCCCATGTCGTTTTCAAAGATTGTTCTCCAATTCTGTTGAAGAATAAATTAAAACATCAAATTGTAAAAATTAATTATGGTGTCTTTGTAGGATAAGTTATTCAGCGCTGCTGTGCGAATATTTTCTTTGTAACTCCTTACATGAAATGTTTCATAGATAATACAAGCTTTAAACTTTTATATTAAATAATGCTGTTGGGAAAATTAAGTGTACTTGGATAATTTGTGTATAGCAGAACAACACTGGCCCCTCTGCAAATGGGACTCCTGCAATGGAGCCAGTAGCTTTTCATTTAAATTTACTTGTGATTTTAAACACTTTATTACAAGTAAAATTCAAAAGTGGTCAACTTAATTATAATTTTTTTCTTTATGTCTGTCTTGAGTGGCATATCTTGTTCAGCGTCGTAATAAGGGTCAGAATGAAATGTCTACTTCCACTTTAGGTTGGAGTGGCTAGTGGTTTGAGCTGCTTGCCCATGTGTGTGCTACAGTTTACTTTAAAATAACATTTGGTAATGCCCAGCAAGCTTTCTGAAAATTTCAGATTTATTTTCTATAGCAAAATCTAAATTTCTCTTCAGTAAAAACCAGCTGGTAAAGAACATGGACGCAAATTTAAGTTCTAGAAATGAATGACACTTTGAATTTCTCCTAATTACTTAAACCTTCAGTTGACTGATGCCAACTTTCTCCTTGTTTTAATTCAATTATTAGGTAGCAGTCAAATGTTTACAGTAATCCTTGCAAGTAAAAATACTTTTGTTATGAGATCTGACAGTTCATGTCTTATGCATCTCTAGCACTAGTTATATTCAGCTTGTGTTGAGCACATTACTATAAATGGTCACAGAACACAACAGTTAGCCATCTGATTATTCTATTACTTTATGAAGATGCAAAGTAGGACTCAGTGCTAGTTAACTGGTTTCTTTGTATGAAAAATGCTAGATCTTCTTACAAAAATAATATTGTGAAGAATTAATAGTGTATCAACTTAAAAACGTATCTCTTAAAATTAAAGCATCCACAGATGTGCTGTTTTATATTCTCAATTAAATGAAATAGAAGTTTCAGGCTACAAAACATTTATAAAGAAACCCATGCAATTATACATGTATCACACTGGTAAATAAGAATGGTATTAATCTCATTAAATATTGATGACTAATGTGTATATAAACTGTAAATTACATAGTGCATACTATAAAATTATTTTCTTTCCACTTTAAAGTTTCCAGTAACATGCACTATTATTTAATAATAATTATTTGGCACGTATTTGGCATGGGCATCAGTTTAGGTGTGCTCATTTCACCCATTCCGTTCATGGTTCATGCTACCTTTTGAGCTTCTACAATGACATACCTGACTGTAGTTTATGGTCTCTCCATCAAAGTATGCACTCCTATGAACATGGTTTAGTGGAATTTGAAAGCATTAGCCACCTCTGATTGCTGGCAACTTCAAGTAACTTCATTTTTATTTGTCTAAACTGATGCCCTTCATTTTAAGCACATAATGAAGGTTATATGTGCTTATTCAGTATTTATTTGGGAATTTGCAGCTAGTATTTGTTTCAATGGGTTGTAATCCATTTCAGCAGTAGAGATCATTTCTCACATCACTGCTTTACCTTAAGTAATATACCACATACTCCACACAAAACACCACATAACTTTTCTCAGCTCTTCGCTATTAAATCTTAAACATGACTGGAATATTCCCCAAAATGAAAACTGCATTTCTTTGTTCACTTCTGTGAACCCATACTAAAATGTGTATGACAATACAAATAGAATTTAAATTGTAGTCAGTTTAAATCTGAGAGATTTTTTTCATTGCTATTTTCAAATCCCATGTCATGAAAATAGTGAGACTAGAGGGATTTGCATGAAAAGTATATTGTGATATAGAAATACCCTACTAATGCTATATTGCAGGTAAATCTCGGAGGTGTTGTGCTAGACTTTGATCACTAACATGCAATTCAAATGTTTTGAGCACTGCACTGAAATTCTCCTTTAGTTTTCTTTTTAAAATTCTATGACTTTAGCCTTGAGCAACCCAACTACCTGATCTGCACCATCTGGGTGTCTTTTGTGCAAATATGTTAATATTTACCTATCTAGAATTTAAGAAAGGCGTTTGGTTACATTTCCATTTTATTTGTACCGTGATCCCAGCCATGATCCCAAGAGCACATTTAAACATATACAAGGGTTTGCAACCTGTTAAATAAAGTATAATCCCCACCCTCCACCCCCAATTTGAACAACAGCAGTTTCTTTCTTCATTTCATTCATTGCTCTACAGTTTGGGGAACTTCTTTGAGCTCTAAAAGTTACTTTGATTTTTCCCCCCTTTGAAGCCCAGCTAAATGCATGGAGTTAGTTCTCTAACTATATCCATTGACGGACACTTTTCAGGGTGTTGGATAGTCTCAAATATAAGAAACACACAATGTGGAATGGTGCTCTTTTGGTAGTGTGTGTGTTGTTTTGTCCGGCATACATAGGTATTAATAGCAACCACATTTTGTGATTATAGATGCCCGTGTAGCCAAAATAGCATTATTTATGCACTTAGAGGGCAAGTATCATTGGACTTCAAGGAGTCTTAAGGTTTAGAGAAGTACATTTTATTTGGAGGGGGGAAACCTAAAGGGAGAAACCCATAAAACAACCAGTGAAGACTGAGCATGTTTGGTGTGCATGGAATGTTTATTGACCTTTGGAAGAACAGAAAACCAAGGTGAGGGGAGACAATGGGAATAATGGGCTGGCTGGCTGGAACCATGAGTAGGACGAAACTCTTTGTTGGAAGGCTCCTCTTGTCTTCATTATAATACCAACTTTTATTTATTTATGAGATTTGTTACCTGCCCTTCACAATAAGGGTCTCAGGGCAGGTTACAACAATATATCATGCAATTATAAAAAGAAATAAATTCTTTCATTCAAAACAGTATAATTTCAGCAGAAATACCTAAGCTAGGGTTGCAGCTAAGTAGGGATGGGCAAATAGGTCCATGCTGTATTTTTCTCATTTTAAAGCTTGTTCCATTTGCCTGTCCATTTGCAGTTTCAAAAAACTGTACCAAAATTCACATGCATAATTCCATGCATATTGCTCATGATATTTGTGTTGTATACAGTGATGCCTACTATCAACATAATATATGTAGACATTTTCCCTTACCACATTTTGTACATATTTCCCCAGAGAGATGTTTTGGGTGTGTGCTCTTCATCACCAAATTTGAAGCAGTTCAGATTTTGAAGGATAAGCTGTATTCTAGTTTGTGTATTTGTTTATGAAGTGCAAATTAGGTGGGTTCACATGAAAATGCAAACTGAACCAATTTATCCCTCATCCCTACCCCAGATATGCACAACCTACGTCTCTGAAGCCTAGCAATTATCTCTTATTGCTCTGCTCCTGAGATAAATAGTTCAGCACTTGTTTCCTCTAAATGTCTTCAAGACATACTTATCCCAGCAGTTCAGTGTGTGGAGGACCTTTAAGGCAGTGAGAAAGCTTACATGGTACAGAGGAAAAAAGTAGTCCTGCCTTATTTAACATGGCTGTTTGTCTGCCTGAGAAATATTTACCGGTAATCGCAAATCACCGCAAATGAGGCAACTCCTAGTTTTGAATATGAACCAGGCTTCTTTTCTGTGTTTCGTGACGGATCATAGGAGCGACATGATAATACAGTGGTACCTCAGGTTACATACGCTTCAGGTTACAGACTCTGCTAACCCAGAAATAGTACCTCGGGTTAAGAACTTTGCTTCAGGATGAGAACAGGAATTGTGCTCCGGCGGCGCGGCAGCAGCGGGAGGTTCCATTAGCTAAAGTGGTGCTTCAGGTTAAGAACAGTTTCAGGTTAAGAACAGACCTCTGGAACAAATTAAGTACTTAACCCAAGGTACCACTGTATTTATGAATGCCCTCAAATATAACCATTCTATTAAACATTGGTTCTGACCTACATAGTTGATCACTGATAAAATGAACTTGTACTTCTAATTGTTCTGAGACTACAAATGGTGGACATTCCCCAAAGTCAACTTTCTATTAATAGCACCACCGTATGTTTTCTTCTCGTGATAACACCAACAGCTGACAAGAATGTGGGCAGTCTTGACTATTTGCTTTAGTACTGCTGCATTCCATTCACATTTTTCTCATAGCACATTTTCTTCAGCAGCACACTTAGAGAGGCTCCGCCAATCCCAAGATACTGCTTTCAGGAGTGAGGTGGTCTTCCTGCTAGTCTATGACTATAAACAGAACCCTACTAGCAATTGATTTCGTTTCAGATATTGATATTTTGCTGGCCCAATTTAATCTATGTATGTCTTCTGCAAACATTCTGCCTTCTTACTGAGCTGCGCGTTTGGAATGTTTGTTATGTATACACTTTGAATTTTCAGAATTGCACCCAAGCACCTAACATTCAGTTTTATGAAGTATACTAAACAAGGGAAGAATCTTGAGATGAGGGCAACCAGTGGATTCAAATTACAAGAAAGAAGATTCTGACTAAATATTAGGAAGAGCTTTCTGAAAGTCAGAGCTGTTTGACAGTGGAACGGACTTCCTTCGGAAGGTGGTGGACTCTCCTTCACTAGAGGTTTTTAAACTGAGGTTGGACGGCCATCAGGGATTCTTTAGTTGTAATTCTTGCATTGCAGACAGTTGGACTTGATGACCCTCGGTGGCTGCTTCCAGCTCCTCAATTCTATGAGCCTGTGATTAATAGCCAGCTACTGGGATGGTAATTGAGCCAGGCTTTCAGCTTCTTCTTGCAAACAGCAATGTGAAACACTGTTACTTCTAATAGTGAAGGAAAAGGGGGGAAAGCAAAATGAGTTTGTTTGCACCTGCAAAGAGCTTGGTTTTCATTCATTTTGCAATAGGAAGTCAGGAAGTGGAGTGCAAAAATGGCCATTTATAGGGTGCAGTGAAAACTTGAGTTCATTTCTTTTATGATTATTGGGCACAGATAACATGTGATACTGCTAGTGCAGACAGCTGTTTCTCCTAAGCCCTCTAGCATGCAATATATAACAGTAACAGATGTAGTCTAGGATACCTTATGTGCATTTTTAAAATTGTATCAATCCACTGCTCCCCCCCCCCCCCGTCTGCAAACCTTAAATCTGCCATGCTACATTGTTGACACTTTTTCACAAACATGATAAATAATTTTCTTTGCAGGAACATTTAGATTGGAAATTTGAGAGTATTTTTGGAATCCTTTGATTCTCTACCAGCGTAATTAAATCATTCCTAAAGAAAAGAAAATTCTCACCCAACCTAAATTTTCTGGTTTAGTGGAGAAATTTAACTCTGGCACCAGTGCAACAGTTTTACTAGATCTTGTCTGCTGTTAAATTCAATTTGTATTTGTCAGATTGTACTTCAGACAGTTATTAGTTGCTTATTATGTTTAAGTTGGTGCAAAGCTTTTATCGTTGCTGTGATTTCTCTTCATCTATATTTAAACTGGTACCAATTACTGTCAAGTCACATTTTCATGGAAGCAGGGGATTTATTCCAAATTGTGATAATCTTACTGGTTTTATTTACTTAGACCTGTAAATTTGCTGTTAACACATTGCAACTCTATCTTTCCCTATACCAGAAATTAAATCAGACCATGAAATACATGATTTGCAAAAGACAAAAAAGTACTGAATAAAGATGATAAAAGGCAAAATAAAATGTATAGATATTAGCATTAAAAGCACATAAATGTGTGAAATTCTTACATTTGAAGATTAGTTGCAACAGAAAATGTTGTTGCATTGACTACTTCCTGCTTTATTGTTTGTAGGTGAAATTAAAATAATGTGATGGAGTTAAATATCACTTTCCTGACTTTATTATGTATAATGCAAGCAATATAGATATTGTTAATAGTTTATTTTTGTAAAGTGCTGTGAAGTCAATATAGTCTGCTTATTTTTCTTTACAATGATCCCAGAAAATCCATGTTGTGTGAAACCTCTGACATTGACTGACTGACCAAGCTGGTGTGGTGGCATATAATTTCCAGTTTCTCATGGAATTTACAGTTTACAGAGACAGGAAAGTTGTCATTTTGTTGACTTTACAAATTGTACAGAATCCTGCTGAGCAGTGGGAAAAGATCTCAGGATCCTGCGTCCACAAATTTGTTCCGCACAGTTGCCATAGTGAATTGCCTTCTCTTCTCTGGCAAGCACAGAGCTGAGCCTATGCCACCTCCCAAAGATGGAGTTCCTGAGCTTTAGAAGGTAGAATATCTTCTCCACATGAAGTTGTGCTATGCTTCTGGGTTGTCAATCATATCTCAAATGCCCACATGATGACAGAGACAAGAACTTACCTCTTTGATAAGATTGATGGCCAGCATCAATTTTGTCGGGATACCAAGGCTAGTCAAAAATCTGAGGACCCCTGCCCTTGATACAGGGAAGCGCTCTGGCAAGGAGGCAAAGGAACCTAAAGGAAGGGTCAGTAGAGAGTTATGCTTGGGAAAATAGTCAAAGAAGTTAGGAAATGGAGGGAAGAATATGCTTAACATCTAGAGGGGCTCTGCAATTCGAGGAAAAGATTCAGTCCAGTTCACGTTAGTGCTGCTTTGAATGTAACCCACTAACCTCACTCAATATAACCATCTCTAATTTGACACACCATTACAAGTACCCAATGCAGCAATGTTAGTTGGGTCCTCTAATAAGGATTCAAATCTGCTAGTTAGCAAACAGCGTAAAATAGAACCCGTAATTAAAAAGCAGAGATTCAAGATTGTAACTGGAATGAGTCATTTGATTTATTAACGTGTAATTCTTCATTTAAGGTGGGAAAGGGAAACCTCAGGTGTGGTTTTTCAGGCTTCTCTTTTGAGCCTGTGGCTCTCCCTGGGCCCCACGCCTCAATGCCCTTGCTCCATACCCTCCTCAAGTGCTTTTGCCTGACAGGAAGTGTCCTTGAAATGCGGTAATGCCTCTGATTTTATGTATGTAGGAAACCACTGACTGACTGAAATGTAGCCTGTAGAAAAAGGCAAGAGATGCTTCTGTTGCTCCACTTACTTTTGTCTCTGGCCATGCTCACTACTGACATGTCACCCCCAGAAGTTTGTTTATAAGGCAGTACAGCCCTCACATCATACCTGCATTGAGAAAGCACCCAACTCACTTTCTATGCCAACTGAAGATTTAACTTCCTGCAGCTCATCTACTTTGTGAAATAGCATTTCTGAGCTCCATCTCATTTTAACACATGGGAATAAACATATAGTTACCAAGAAGCGGTGTGGGACCTTCAGCTGAGGGAGAACATCTGAAGAAGTGTTGGTAGGCAGCAAGCAGAGAGAGAGGGAGAGAAAGAACTTTTAAATTTTTTTAAAAAAAATACATTTTATATAGATCAGACCTGGATCAAGGGATGGAATTGCAAATTACTTAAATAGACATATTCGTTTATGACATAATTATTGATTACCTTAACCTGAATCAACATAATTATTGATTACCTTAAAAGGTAAAGGTACCCCTGCCCGTACGGGCCAGTCGTGTCCGACTCTGGGCTTGTGCGCCCATCTCACTTAAGAGGCTGGGAGCTAGCGCTGTCCGCAGACACTTCCGGGTCACGTGGCTAGCGTGACGAAGCTGCTCTGGCGAGCCAGCGCAGCACACGGAAACGCCGTTTACCTTCCCGCTATAAAGCGGTACCTATTTATCTACTTGCACTTAGGGGTGCTTTCGAACTGCTAAGTGGGCAGGCGCTGGGACCGAAGGATGGGAGCTCACCCCGCCGTGGGGATTTGAACCGCCGACCATACGATCGGCAAGTCCTAGGCACTGAGGTTTTACCCACAGCACCACCCGCGTCCCTACATAAAAAATCATAAAATCAATTGACCAATTTCCAGGACATGCATGTTTACCCCAGAGAGCAAGGGCCATTGACTTGAGCAGGGCTTACTTCTGAGTGCAGTGTGCAATCGGGTACAACCTCCAAATTAGTGCCTTTCTGCTGGCGCCTTGTCGGAAGTAACGAAAAGGCAAGCAAGGTATTCTCAGAAGTTCCTACCTCTGGCCTGCCAGATTTAGGTTTCAGTCCTGTGCACCCACTTTCCTGGGAGTAAGCCCCATTGAACTCAGTGGAGTTTATTTTTGAGTAGACATTTATAGGATTGCACTGTTAAATGCTAAGTTTGTCATTATTGAACTGTGTCAGTTTTTTGGGAAGTTTTCTTTTGAAGGGGGATCCTACATCTTCTTACCAAGGGTGCAAGGGAGCCTAGGTATGCCTCTGACAACAATGCTTACAACTTTGAATCCACCATCACACTATTTTCATCTTTTCATGTTCTTTAGCATCTTTTCAAAAGGAAAACATAATTCCATTTATGCTGTTGATCTCAATTTATCATCAAAACTGCGATGGTCTCACATGACTGTTACCAAGAAGGAGTTTGCACAAAAGTGGCACAGAGTTGAACTTTCTCCATATCAATTAAAGTGTTTGTAAACATTCAGTGATATTGAAGTACTGCTACACTTAAGAGTCATGTGTGAGAGTCAGTTTATATCCTATAACCTGTGTGTGCCCAAGTTACTCTTTACTGCAAGGAGTTTAGGGTAAAAGGAGTGTTCACAGGGGGAGGAGGTATCTTTCAGGTACTGCCAAGCCCTTCAGCCATTCACTGGAAATCTGTCTAAAGGAGACTACCACGCAGAACATACTTCCAAATGTGAATATTTCTGATTTTCTGTTTACATAAACACATTATAATAGCATGTGCTAATGTTTTAGCTGATTACGTGCTTTTCACTTGATTGTGGCAAGTTATATGTTGAGCTGCTCTTCTGTCAGTGAACATGTAGGGGCACTGTAGTACTATTTTTAAAGTTCCCTAATCTGCAGATATTGCCAGAATCATGGCTGTTCTAATGATTGAAGTAAATTTAGTACTGCAAAACCATATGTATGCTGTTGTCAATATTAGATTTTCTTTGATTGTGTTAGAGCAATTTTCTGTTGGTGTGACATAAGTATATATCTCTGTATTATTCATATGTTGACTGCCCAACAACAGACTCTATAGGTGACTTAAAATTGAATTTTTACTTTCAACCTCTGTATTCTACTTGACGTAACTTGGTTTGGTGATGGAGGGGAAATATCCCAATACAACAGAGGCTAATATGCTGTACAGCTCAAAGATTTTCAAAATTAAGAGTGGCAATAAACAGTACTCAGATGTAATTAACATTCAGCATAAAACTCCAGATAAATCTTACATGACTCTAATTTAACACCTCATTTCCAAGTATCATTGTGAATAAGGAGGTACAGGATTAGGTCTTCATTATGCTTTGCGGAAGTGATAGTATAGAGATGTCTATGATGTATTGATCACACCCAAATACATTTCTAAAGTACTGTAAAAATTTAATGGACAAAAATGACACGGCATTAATTAATATGACTCATATTTGTTTCACAATTGTCTCCACTTCTTTTTAATATTTCCTCCATGGAAAAATATTATATCTAGTTTTGTTTCTCTTTGGCAGTGAATAGTTAAAAATTATTTTTGTTTTATAAAGTACAAACTCCCAGATGCTAAGCAGCCTTTGAGAATTTGAGATTGTAGTTTGTTAGAGTTACCATGCTGAATTGGGTTGCATATTTATATATGCTACATTCCTATATTTAGAGTGTAATGGAAAATAATAAGTAAAGAAGTACGGACTATGGAATACAGCACTATATTCCTTGGAAATGATCCCTAGAATGAAATGTCCGACAGAGTTCATTAAGGAAACTACACTTTAAGAAGAAATTTTGTGGATTATAACCAACACGACTCATGGAGGAAACCCATACACTGCTTTCACTGATCTACTGCAAGGATAGAGAACTAGTTTCAGTCCAAAGGTGAGATCCGTCTGCCCTATTTAGTCCATTCTCAGATTTCTGGGATTGCAACAGGCAGACACGGAAAACAATTGTCTTGTTGGATCAGTCCAATTTGCATCTAATCCAGTATTCTGTTTCTAACACTGGCCTCTCAAAAATTAACAAGTAGAGCATGACGATTATGGCTACCCTGTGGATAGCGGGGGAAGGATTCAGTGACTTACATAGTTTGCCACCCCATGACTAAGAGAAAAATGGTATAAATATTCAACTTAAGCTATTGTGGCATATAAATTACACACAATGTAGGATTTGGTTTACTTGGCACTAAATTGTAGCTACTGTGTAACAAACTTTTTGGATTTCTAGTTGACCAACCAAGTTACCTGCAATCATGCATGGTTTTGAAAAGTCAGTACAGCGGGATCACAGTTTGGAAGGATACAGCTGTTTTAGCAAAGCTTTTACTATACGAAGGGCTCTTTAAACTATTTTGAAAAGTTAACATTAGAAGATTGTAATTGCTGTTCAGCCCTCAATGAAGTGGCAAACTTTTAAATAAGAGAAATAATGTGTGCTAATTCATATGTGTTTCCCTTCTCGTAGCCCCCTGTAGCTGATGGAGTGGTTTGTTAATGAATAGCAAACTTTCATTAACAAGTTGGTGTCTTTTTGGAAACACACTGAACTTGCAAATGATCAGAATGGCACTTGGCATATCATTAGTGCATCAGGAATAAGCTGTAGAAAATGTGAAGAATTGGTTCATGCAGTTTAACAAAAGTACTTTAGAATTTAGGCTTTTCATTAGATGCTTGTGCCCCTTCTTGAGTCTCCCCCCCCTTTCCTTTCTCTCCATTCTCTCGCTATCTGTACAGGCCCTTCTTTTCTTTTTTCCAAACCTCCCCCACCTCTGTTCAATGGCTAATCTGCAAAGTTCATGCTGCAACTGCTTCTTTGAGTGGGAGCGTTGTTCTGCCCATTTCGTACCAGCTTTGTTACTGTGCAGTATTTTTCAGCTGTTTGCGCTCATTATCATACAGCTGGTATTTAGAAGAGAGAGGGAAGCAGGCAGAAGCTGCACTGTCTGCAAGTATAAGAAGTTCTTTTGCAAGTGGGGTACTGGCAGATGGGGCATGTGTTTTCAACGGGTTTTGCTGATAACAGACTGCATTAAAAATCATTCTGAGAAAGTCTTAAGGTCAGCCCTATGAATTCAGAGCTTGAGAGGTATTCAGCTTTTGGAAGCCCTTTTTAGAATATTAATTAACCCAGCACATGAAAGTGACAAATGGCTTGTTTACATAACTGTTATTCCTCCTGCCTCTATTATACTTTTTCCATTTAATGGTTTTACTCTTTCAACATCAATTAATTTTTATCATACCATTGAGAGGCAAGGTATAAATATTTTAATAGGTAAGCGATAGCGGTAAATTTGGGAAGGAGCCCACAGGTCAATGGAAATGTATATGCCTTGCATGTAAAAGGGCTGCGCTTCATTCCCAAGCATTTCCATCCAAGGGATTTCACATAGCAAGACTAGAGAACCATTTTTTTGTCAGAGTAGATCATATTAGGCCAAAAGTCTCACTCATACATTAGGTATGTACATTTAGGGTCAGTGTTTCAGGTTGAAGTTGGATTTTAACTTAGGTTTATTTATGACGGGTCAGGGAACCTTTGGCTCTTTAATTTCTGTCGTTCCTGAGTATTGGCCATGCTAACTGGGGCTGATGGCAGTTGAGGACCACAGATTCCACTCCTCTGATTTACACAAGCCACTTTCATAAATGATACCAAATAGGTGGAAACAATGCTATTGATAGCTATGTCATTTCTTCCCACAAATATTATTTGCATTATGTTCCTCAATACCATTCTTTACCCACACATTCAGATTACTTATAACAGTTTTATTACAGTTTTATCTGACTTCCTAAGGCTCTCTGTATTTGTCATAGTCATTCAGGTATCTCACATTGCCTAATTGCAGTCAGCAGACATCCTTTAGAAACATCCCCCCACGAAAAACATTCCAGACTGATATAAATGAAATGATTATTTAGATTAATAACATTAATCATTGTACTGATCGTATTTGACTTATAAGTGATACATTTGTAGAAGATGGAAGGTTAAAAGATGCAAGCAATGACTAAGCACTACATTTAGTGCTCCTCAACTTTCTCATATTTTCAACAGGAAGCGTTACACGAGTTAGGTGAATCCCTTATAATCTTGTTGTCTTTAAATACATTGTTAGCTGGTCTTTTGCATTAATAAAGCAGAGCAGAGGTAGAATTTGGCTGGCTATGGTTCATGCCAGATATATACCATTCTAAAAGCACTTCAGTCTTGTGACCACAATCATAGTATTGCATCTGACTTGTAGCATAAGATGCAATAGCCTCATTTGCCAAAGCTGCAGGAGATTTGGCAAGCTTTTTTATGCATCCTTGCAGCTGTGGCCTCTTTCACATATAACCATGTAAGCTATGGTAAAGATTTGGTGAAAAAGCTCCCCGTCCTCTCATCTTCCAGTGCATCATCAAGGAGGAAATCAGAAGCTCTTAGTTTTGTTTTAAGTAACTGCAGTTTATCATTATTTAGAAACCTGTGACAAACTGTGGTTAATCTTAACATTGGTATAGGGAAACAAGTCAGCTTCAAAATCTTGCTTTATGACCGGGTTGGGGAATCTGTGGTGCTCCAGAAATTGTGAACTATAACTCCCATATCCATGACCATTGATCATTGGCCTGCTGGCTAGGGGTTGGGATTCCAAAAACATTTGGAAGGTCGAAGGTTATTATTTATTGAATCTGTTGCTCACAAAACATATAGGCCATGTACAAAACAATAGAAGAAAACATCAAAACACAATAAATACAACTATTAATAAATAAAAGCTGCAACCAAAGCAACTTCACCTAGTAGCAAAAGTTGTATCAAAACTAAAAAACAACAACTATATATCCCTCATACCCTCAGAAACACTGAAGAATAATTGATCTACAGCATTGCTGGTTTATGATTCTGACTTAAGGTTGACCACAATTTTAGGTTTTTTGGGTTCAGACTGAATGATAGCCATGGTTAATTGAAAACACAAGTGAAATGCTGCTTTTTAGCGTCACTTTAAGGGCAGCAGTGAGAAACATAGGGTTCATAGGTGCAAACTATTTTCAGATGCCTTGCTTGAATTCATTTTTAGAAAGTATTTATTGACTAAGGGTTGCACAAGTTAAATGTGCAAGTTAAATGTGTGTAAGTTTTGAGTCGACTGTATTCATGCCTAAGCATTTGCCATTACAAACATTGAGGTTACTATCCATTTTTGTCTGCTTTCTAGCACATATGTTCAAGCTGAATTGGGGGGATGAAATATCAAAGGTCATGTTCCACAAATTGTCTCTGCTCCCACCGCTACCCTCACCCCCCCACCCCCACCCCAAAAAACAGTCCAGCCTACTTTTTGAAGGAATAGCAACTGCTAGGGGAAGGTATGAGTTCAGGTCCTCTGCAGAGTACAACCTGGTCTTCTCATCTTCTGTTTGAGCACTTGGTGGTGGCAGCAAAGGTATACCTTCTGTAAAGGTAAGGTAAAGGGACCCCTGACCATTAGGTCCAGTCGTGGCCGACTCTGGGGTTGCGGTGCTCATCTCACCTTATTGGCTGAGGGAGCCGGCGTACAGCTTCTGGGTCATGTGGCCAGCATGACTAAGCCACTTCTGGCGAACCAGAGCAGCGAACGGAAACGCCGTTTACCTTCCTACCAGAGCGGTACCTATTTATCTACTTGCACTTTGACGTGCTTTCGAACTGCTAGGTTGGCAGGAATACCTTCTGTAGTCCATCTTAAACAATGCTTTTAGGAACCTACATGTGCATGTATGTGTGTGTCTCACATCAACAGTTGAAAGCTACAAGACAAAGCAAAAAAAGGTCAAGGGAAGTATTCATTTGATTTCAGCCCTTGAGTTGAGAGTGAGAAGCTCCTATTATTATAGTATTATCATTACTGTTACATTTATATCCCACCTTTCCTCAAAGAAACTCAAGATGACGTACATGGATCTCTTCCCCTCTCCATTTATTCTCACAACAGCCCTGCAAGGTAGGTGAGGCTGAAGACGGTGGCTTTCCCATAATCACCCAGCAATCTTCATGGCTGAGTGGGGATTTGAGCACCAGAAAGCAAAATCTTATTTATGCCATCAGAGGAACTGTTTGTATCATGTTAAACCACTAAAGAGACTCCCAGGCTTCTGAAGCAGTGAATATTTCTCTGTAGTGTCATTATGCATTGGGCCATTCAGTCCAAAAATATGTGCATAAGTAAAATTTAGCTCATACAAAGGCTTTGTAGATTTGTTGGGCCACATATTTCTGGTTGTGCAAAAATAGAACTGTAAACCAGGAAGCAACCAAAATATGTTGTGATCTGTAATTTGCTGTATTGTGTCACTGAGGGAAAAAAGAACATGGGTTTTCAAATAATTTGAATTACTTTTTGTCCCACAATCAATAAGACATGAGTTCTGTAGCTTTCATCAGACAACTAAACAAAGGTATTGATAAGTTGGTTAAATAATATGTAGTGTTCTTGTTTATGGGAAGCTAACCTTTATTTAGTTGATGTTTGCTTTCATTTAGAGAAAAGAATACATTGTTACCGAAGTGTCTTTATTACAGAAGCAGAAAAGTGACGAGGCAGATACTTTTCTTCAGTCATTCCAAGTCATTACCCTTTGTTAATCTTGTTGTTATCCTTCCATTTCATTAACTTATTGTAAGAAGAAAGCAGTAGACTAGTTTTAAATCTCAGTTTCTGTCAAATGCAAAGCAGAATGTCATTAATTTGTACACGCATGGTGGACTGAAATATCCCTAATAATAGGCAATCCTGTCCACATGGAAAAAAAGAAAAGAAAATTGGCTTTGAACCTTAGGGACTCATGCTATAGAAATGCCTTTCATTTGGTTTGAACAAATTTGCTTGCTTGATAACTCCAATTGTAGCCTCTGTCCATACAAAATTATATAGCAGACACACTGAATGACAATGGGTTAGGGAAACTTGAAAGAACTTAATGTGACCTCCAGCATTCTAGAAATTCCTTTCTGATGTGTACAGATTTGGTGATGTCTCCAATTGGTTGGACAAGATACAAAACTTCAGGGTAGGTTGCGTCTTAATTTTTGCAGACAGAAGAAAGTTGTCATGGCAATAATTCAAGACAGACGATGGGTGTATGACAGTGAAGAGAATTGTCTCCATTCTTGTCTGCATGTATTTTCTGAGTACAAAAGGAAATACTATAATTAGACATATCTCAGCTAGGTACAGTGGTACCTTGGGTTACATACACTTCAGGTTACATACGCTTCAGGTTACAGAATCCACTAACCCAGAAATAGTACCTTGGGTTAAGAACTTTGCTTCAGGATGAGAACAGAAATCGTGCTCTGGCGGCGCAGCAGCAGTGGGAGGCCCCATTAGCTAAAGTGGTACTTCAGGTTAAGAACAGTTTCAGGTTAAGAACGGACTTCTGGAACGAATTAAGTACTTAACCCGAGGTACCACTGTACGTTGCTGGTAGATGTTCACAACTTCAATATAGAGTTGAGAAGAGCTGGGCACCATATTTTATGGAATACTTCCAAGGCATTATAATAGCATATATTAAAATGCCCACGTAACCAAGAACTTTAATTTGTACACTGTGTAGTAATAAGACATTATCATATACTTGGTGCTTAGTCTTGCATTTCATTATTGGTTTGTATTTTCAGCACACAGATGCAGATTTTGTGGTGCAACTGTGTAGAAAGATGATCCAGTTCCCATTTAAAAGCAATAGTGGGAAGAAATATATTTAGAGAAAACTGTCTTTCCCAGAAATGTATGGTGTACCCTTCCGTGTCTTTTTTCAATTATTGATTCATTATGTCGAGTTTTATAAGTTACAATTGCAGGGGAGGGAGGTGTGTTACAAATTTTACTTTATTCCCAAGGTGTTTTGAACACCAGAGTAAATGCTTCACAAATACGATAGTTAGATTACCTCCCCACGTGGGCTGTTTTAGATAGAGCACAAAAGCTGTGGTTTAGTGTTGTAAGAATGAGCCTCAGACTTGTCTCCTTCCCCTCTCCATCCCTGCTTCCTCTTTTAAAGTAATCATAGTTTCCCATTATAACCTAACACTGGAGAGGTCCAGTGGTTAGTTCAAAGAGGAAAGGATTGAATCGTGATTCTTAGAGCTCTCCACAGTTTGGACATAATGGAAAACTCTAGTTACTTTGGAAGCATACACTTCCAAACATGCACTTTGGAGCACGGCTCCTACAAACCCATTTAGTACTCTTCAGTTGGTGGAAGTTGAATCAGTGAAGCTCTCCATCACTGCAGTAGGCTTTGAGTGCTATAATACTATAATACTACTTTCCTCAACAATGTGTGTGTTGCGGGGCCAGGGTGACCCTGACCTTATTTAGAAAGATATGCTCACAATTTGGCACCTTCACATGATCTCAGCAGTCTTCCTCCAGGCATTCTTTGTGATCTCTCATTGGAGTTAGCAAAGCATTCATCATAGTTAAGGAAACTCAGTACTAGAGTTTTAAAACATGGAGCCCCCCCCCCCCCCCAATTTAGACATTATATGTGACGTATGCTAAAAACCCTTTTCTACATCTGCAACTATAAACCCGGTGTCTGGCCTCTCAACCATATGGGACGAGCTTTTTTGATTTATTCATACCACCTGAATATAAGTTCCCGAAATTGCTTGCCTCCCTACTGACTTGCGAATTGTTGTCCTGCAATTTCTCCAAGAGCTCAATGCAGTGTAGGTGCTTCAGAATGAGATCAAGTGTGAATCAAGACAGAATGGGGGAAAAGTTGTTATAAAGTTGAATGACTGTTAGTTTACAGCGCTTCCACAACCCTAGTGGATTTGGGAATTTGCAGTTTGGGAATAATCCTGGATCCACTGTTTATAATCTTGTGCAGCAGCTTTCGCCAGAAGTGCTTTTCTGCCAGCTTCGTTCTACTTTATCCATCAACTGTTTTGTTTACCAGAGTGCAGGTCTCTGACAAGCACCATTTATTCTGAAGTAACTTCCCCAGTTAATTTCAGCAATGTAGTCTACCATGGGGCCGCCGTGGAAATAAAAATAAATAAATAAAGCATGTCTCCACAACACCTGATGAAAATGGGGGAAGTAGGAGCTTGTTCACTCAAGTATCTGCAAGCTCTTCCCAGTAGCTTCCGGCCCCAATTAAAAGTGATGGTGTTGGCCCATAAACCTTTTTAATGGTGTGGACCTAGCATAACTTGGAGTGCCTGTTACTCTGATGACTCGACAGGAGCGTTTTCCTGCAAACAGCAGTGATGTTGCTTGGGAAATACAGTACTACTCTGTACTACCACATCCGTTACTATAATGAATACTGCATGGAATATGCGTCCCTTACCAGATAGTGTCTGTGACAATTCCAGTTCTCATGATGAGTGACGCAGTTGCTCCCTCCCTCGGTGCAGGCATGCACATCTGGTAACCTTTTCAATGAATTATTGAGAAACTGAGCAGTTCCCTGTTGTACCACTCCAGTGTGCAAGCATGTTCCCTTCTAGAACGGACTTGTTCTTTTCCCCTTAAGCGGGGAAATTACTGTAGTGGGCTCATCATTAAATGGGGCAGACGGGCAGGGAAACAGCTAAACTAGACTACATGTTTTGGTATGGAACAAATTTATACAATTTCTTTCAGGGGAAGAAAATATTTTCTGTTTTTTTTTTTTTAAGTTAAAAGGGAGTCGTCTGCATTCAAGTACAAATAGTCTGTTTGTGTAAATAGGGGAATTGGCCTGTTTTCCTAAAGCATGGAATATTTGTAATTGGTTCAGACCGCTACGGATTTTCAGGGCAAAGCTTAGAAATTGAGTATTTGTGACTTTTTCTCCTTCCACTGGCAACCCACAGTGTAATATTAAGGGAGTCTGAAATGCAAAGCGCTCTCTTGAGCTTCACTGCTGTGTGTTTTGACCAAGTGGTATTCCCAGTTGTCATCGGGTCGTCTGATCCCACTTACATAATCAAAGTACCATCAGCAGAAAGGGAGTAGCACTTTAGTCTTCTTTGTTTGTGTAAAGATGTAGTCATTTTCTCCTACCCTATGGTACTGAATATTCTACGCCTGTAGGAATTACTGCTGCTTACGCTAAAGCATCAGTGATAATTGTGCTTATTAGTAGTGTATGATACTATTCTCTTGGCATTGGTGAAAAATTTTACATTACTTTACAAAGCCCTGGACAACGAAGGAACCACGAAGGGCATATAGCCCAACCCTCTGCAATGCAGGAATCGTTTGCCTTGCTCATGTGGGGTTTGAACCCATGATCCCGCTCGACCCACTGAAACTATGCTGGATTATTGTGCTAGCTGCAATCATTGCTGCTGTGAATGACCACAGTGCTTACCTTGTAGACATTTTAAGTTTTACATAGAATTGTCACCACTAACCCCTTGTATTTCTAGTTATTTGGCTCCTAGTGTTTGCATATATTCGGTCATTCTCTCTCTCTCTCTCTCTCTCTCTCTCCCTCCCTCTCTCTCTCTCTCTCTCCGACCTCCCCCCCATCACACACACTGGTTTTACTGAACACTTTAAGAGGAAACTAAAGGGAGTGTAGGACTGCTCCTTGTCCTTCACCCTGACCTTCCTGTGTTGAGCAGAAAAGTCTGTAAGGGGATTGTAACCATGTTAGGATAAATCTGTTCCCAGTCCTTCCCACAGTTGGGCCTCTGGTTGCATGGGGGTCTGGATCGTGGGGAGAAGTGCATGATCCACCAAAGAGGGAAGTGGTTGTGCTTGCAGCATTTCATATATAGGTTTCAGGAGTCCTGAAGAGGGCTGCACTTGTGTGATGCAGTGGTTAGACTAGGATTGGGGAGACCAGGTTCAAGTCCTATCTCAGCTCTGAAGCTCACTGATAAGCTTGGCCCAGCCTCTCTCTTACAGCCTAACCTACCCCACAGACTTGTTCTGAAGATAAAATGGAGATAAAATGGCAAGGTGTTTGTAGACTGCCTTGAACTCTCTCTGATATATAAAAGTAATAAATATCAATACAGTTTAACACTTGCTGCATCTGGGGAACAGGAATCTACAAAAAGTTTTTGCCATAATAATCTGCTATTGTGTTTTGGTACAAGAATACTTGGAGTTTTTTTCTAGAATCTTTTCTGATGTTTACAAGGTTGCAAACCCTTGGGTATTCTACAAAGTTTTGCTCAGAGTAAATCTCTTGAAACAAATGGACTTAGGCACCCTGAGTAAGTAAGAGTTGACTATCACCTAATATAAAAATGAAAATAGTGAAATTTAAGGTATTTAGTATTCTTCCTGGCCAAGTAAAATGTTTTAACTGATCATGCAACTAGGATTTGTATATTTATTCCTAAACATATAGGGATAGCTGAAGTAAGCGTTACACATCCTAATTCTTTTATATATTTATTATTTTATAGTAATGCAGTAGTGTCCGTGGCTGATCTTGACCCTGGTAGTTTAGGTGAAAAATTATTTTCTACATCTGATTCTCCTTTTCCCATAGACATTAAATAATGTAAGTTAAGTTGTGAATGTGTTACCTTTTCCCTTCATACAAGATGGGTTATAAGAAAGAAAGGATAAGAAGAAACAGAGCTGGTCAGAAGCTCAGTTCTCGCATGCTCTCTGCTGTGAAATGTGTAAGGAATGAAACTTAATAGAGAAGTGGAAATACCATTGTGGAATTGTAGCTGTTATGTGGTTAGAAGATGAATAGATATTGTGTAATGAAGGACCAGAGAAAAATATACCATACTGAGCAGTAGAAAATTTTATTAGCGAAGAAGTGATTAGTAAAGGGCCCACAGCTACTGCAGCAGTTCAGCATCACAACCTGTGTCATTGCATCATATTTGCTTGGAGTTTTGCTGCTACTAATTTTAGGATTGGTATGCAAGAACCTTATTCTGTAGCAGAATGCTGCTCTTGGTGTTTCAGATATTAATGGAAGATCTCAGGGAAACCAGAAGTAAGATTTCTGCTATTCTCCAGCCTTCCTTTTTTTTAAAACCACAGTAGTATATGAGTTAACAGTTTTATACACTTTTCACGGTTCATTTTGAGTACTGATATTTAGCATCTGAATATTGACAGCAGGCATATCCATTAACCACAACTGGGTCCTTTCTGCCACCCCCACCCCACCCCACCCCAAAAAAGACTTTAAGAAATGAGTAACTATAACAGATTCACAGGGCTGCATGTATGTTCTATAGAGTCTCCATTTCATCAAGAATGGTGATGAAGAAATTGTGTACATTATATAGGCTCAAGATTAGAACAGATGTCTAGTTGTGGTACTGGCCCTTGGATCTTATAATCCCCTTTAAAATAGCCTGTTTTGCTAATGATGAACAGTACAGATTTCAGGAATTCAGTTGTTACTTAACTTGACTAAGAAAACTTAAAGCATAAAACTTAGTAATTTTGGCTTTTAATTTATAACTTGCTAACAAACTTGCCTGCTAAAAGTTTAATAAGTTGTTTTTGTAAGGCCAGTAGGGAAATAATTGTATAGGCATAAATAATCTGCAGTTACTTAGACTGCAGCTTGGGGGAGCTTACTGTCTTCTCTTACATACACAGAATCTTCTCCGTATTTTGGTTCTCTTATACACAAACACCGGATTCCTGTTCATGCTTGATTTACTTTTTTTCGTTTGTGACAAGACAGGCATTTTGACAGTCATGTAATGCAAACACATCAGTTCCCTCTGCAAAATGGGGATAATGTCTTCCTCTTTTACTTACTGTATTTATTTATTTTATATCCTGCCTTTCTTCCATAATGGAACCAAGATTGTGTACATGTGGTTTCCATATGGTCATCCATCCAGGCACTGACTTGTCCTAGACTTGCTTTAGCTTCAGCCAATTGGTGTCTCTCATGTACCCTCAGATCATACCCTGGGATTTATGCTTTTATACCCACTGTAGTAGAAGCTTAACTTTACTAATATTTTTTGAGTACCAGATATTTCCTTAACCTTTCTCTGAATAATGACTGTTTTTTGAGAATTTGTCACAGAAGAAAATTGGGCACAGGAACTCTTTAATAGCGTATTCAGATAAGATGTAATATCTGGTTTGGACTCTCATTCCAGGCTTTGTAAACTCTGGTTTATGAAGCCAGGAACGAGCATAGGAGGGCTGAGCATTCATCCACTGTGTGCCAGCTTTGACACAAAGATCCTGGGTGGTCCTAAGTTTCCTGTTATGTCCAAATTGGGGAACAGTAGCTTCATATTAGTTCACAAACCAGGAAAATAGCCAACAGTCCTAACTTGTTAACCAGTAATAGGCCTAAGAAGAACCATAATACCCAGCTTTCTTTTCTTTTCTTTTTTCTTTTCTTTTCTTTTCTTTTCTTTTCTTTTCTTTTCGTAAGCTTTTAGCATTTTTGGAACCTGACATATTTTAGAACTTGAGGCAAAACATGCAGACACCATTCTTCTCATTTCTTGTGAGGAAGTTAGAGGGGAAATTCCTGCAGACACCCAGACAGACAGACACACTTAGTAGATAGGTGCATGTGATTTGTGGGCATGTGTAAGAGAGAGGGAAGGAGGAGGAGTAGGGGTGGAGATGTGTATGTGGTCTGTGTGTATCTGTGGTCTGTGTGAAAGAGGGAGAGATGTATATGAGGAATGTGTGTGCATGAGTGAGTTGAGAGAGATGCACATGTGTATGTGGCCTGTATGTGTGCTGAGCATGCGCAGGAGAAAGAGTGGTGTGATCACCGTGTATATTTTTGCTGGTGTTGGGAAATGCTCCATTGTTATTAGACAATGTTTGTGATGTTGGTGGGAGGCGGGCGAGAACTCAGGACGTAGCTGACTTCCCATGGTAAGCCTTTGGCTGTCTTGGGTGGGTGGGAAGCATCAATGACTGAACTGTCTCTAATGTCACCATGCCCCCACAGCAGGCATGCTGTGTTATGCCATGGCAACCATTTTGTGACTGGTGCCCATCATTCTTCCTTAAAATTCAAAATGTGCCTTCTGGTCCAGAAATACTTTTTTAAGATAGCATGCCCGTATATAAATTACAAGGTTTGTCATAAACATACAACATCAACATTCAGAAAGTATTCTGCTTTTTGTGGAGAAAATGCAATTTACATATGTCTGCACTATACCTATATCATGACACTATTTTATTTTATTTTTAAACTAAAAATCAGGAGCCAGTTTTGAGGCCAAAAATAAATACCCAAACCAGACTTCAGTCAGGGACACATCAGATTGTAGGGAAAAAGTAGGAACATTTTAAAAAGTGGAAGCTTTAAAAAAATGTTTCATATTATAATAGAAGGGGGGAAAGGAACATTGTGTTCATGGCAGAAATGCCATCTGGAGAAAATACGAGCATACTTCCACGCAAATGTCGTACTGCAGTGTATTAAGGGTAGCAGAAGTATCATGTTCAAGACACGTGATAGCTCCACTTGACTGAACAGGCTTCATCTGATGTTTTACGTTCATATATTTGGAATATGAGCTGTAACATGGTGTAGCTTTTCTCCCCCTGTGATGCAAATCTGCCCCCTGCAACAATCTATAGAGGGATTCAGCTGGATCTGGATCTTGTGAAAGGGTTCAGCTAAAACTTAGTTCTTGTACCTTCATCAATGTGATAGCTGATTGCATGTGGACCCTTTTGCAAGGCTGTAGGGGTCTCTCTAGGAAGTGATTATGGGGAGGGGGGGAATCACCTAATGGTGCAAGTGGTCATATTAATCTGCTCTGTGAAATAGACATCTTCAAGGTCTGTCATGACAGTAGCTTTCAAATATGTTTGAAAATAGGGCCACAGTATAGTTAAATAGCAGAAATACAGATTTAAGTTAAGTATTTAAAACAAAAACACTTTGGAGGGTGATTCTCCAGTAGCGTCAACTGTGTTTGGGAGGGGAGTGTCATTGAATAATTATTTCATATTTTTGTTGTAACTGAAGAGTAGTAAGAGAACAGTAGTGCCGATCTTTCCTCCATTTGGGGTGGACAAGATGACCTCACGAGTTTTCTCGTCAGTAACTGTTATTTTGTAAGCACAACTTTTTTAAAAAACACCCCACAGTAGGAAGGAATTAATATTTAAATCAAACTAGTTGCATATTTTATTATGATTGGATTGAGCGCTAAGCGTAACAATGAAATTCATTACTATTTCCCCTCCCCCAAATGAGAAATGTAGGCTGCTTGCCAAAGGAAATGCTTATCTCAAATTAATTTGAAATTAACTGCATTTTTATGCAGCAGTGTTTGAACCCATTAGATGCAATGGCATAAAGGTCCAGTCAGCTTGCCGGAGGGCCACCGTATAGCTGTAATTAGTGGAAATCGCCTTGTTTGCTTCAGCTCGTAATCGTGAATTATCCAGTGCTCTCCTGTTTGTTTAAAATGGGGGGAGATAAATTAGCCAGGTTTGAGAAGATAGTTAAAGATATTCAGCCTTTCCTTCGAGCCCAGTGGCCAATGTGAGGATGGCGTGGGGACGGTTTAATTTCCTGCCGAAGTCCTTCCCATGCTGTGTGCTCACAGGCTCCTTGGAGCTGAGCACCATATAATTGATGTGCAGCCTGCATTGCTGAAGCTTGGACTGCACCATTCGCAGCGTGAGGGAAGATGTAATCTGATCTCTGTGCCGCTCGGGGAGGAATCTGTTCAGTCAAGGCTTTGACAGGGCAAAGTCTCCTCCAATAATCTTCCCCCCTCACTCATTATTCCCTTAAGTTCTCCTCAGACAAGCTGTACGTATGTATGTGTGCCGGGAGGAGGTTTTTGATATCGAGCTTCGTTCCTCGCATTCACGGTGGAGTTTGCTTGCTGCTGCTGCTGCTGCTTCTGCTGCCTGATCTTCCTTCTCCGACGTGCCCGAGCATGTCCACATTAGAGTCTGTGACATATCTACCTGAAAAAGGTTTATATTGTCAGAGGCTACCAAGCAGCCGGACACACGGGGGCACGGAACCGCTGAAGGGGAAAAATACCGAAAACATGGGGTTCTACGGCACTTTAAAAATGATTTTTTACAAAGTAAGTAACCGGTATGGTGTGTGTCCCCCTTCCTATATGTATCTATATAGATGTGTGTGTGTGCCTGTGTGCCCGTGTGTGTATGTGCCTGTGTGTGTGTGTGTCTGTTGAGGAAAGAAAAATCTGTATCATCAGAGATGGCTGCGGTATCTCTCTGTATTCCCCCCTCCTTTGGTGGTGCCTGGATGCTTAACATGCTATACGCTGAATAAAGGCAAATAATGAAAGGGCTCAATGAGATGCGAAATCCTTTTATTTTAGGAGTCTGCATGGGAAACCAAAGAAAGATCAGACTATTTACCTTCAACCGAACTGGCTCTTCAGCTCAGCACTTTAGCCTGTTTTTTTCCCTCCCTTTAAAAAAAAAAAAAGACCCTTTTCTACTTTCACTCAGTATTTCATGTTCATTTTGCAGCTTTGGATGCAAATAGTACTGATGTTAACATGTAATTGCTTATATCAAAGAGACATTTTGAGCATGCTGTGAAATGTTTCAGAGATACAGTGTATTCCCAAGAGCAATGCAGAATACAGTCTGCAGGATCTGTTATTTAAAAAACAACAACAACCAACCATAATTTTCTACAAGATTGTGTGTTTCCTCAGGTACTTGTGGAGCAAGTTTTTGAATTTCACAGAACCTCCTACAAAATGCAATTGTTTACACTAGATACCTCTAATGGGCATAAACTTCTTTTTAGCCTAACAAAGTGGTAATTTTATTAAGAGTATTTCATAGAGTGCCAAGTGCTAAGCTTTTGCAGGTTTCCCAGTACCTAAAACAGTTGGAGCTTAAAAGGGATGGAAAAAGTTTCCTACAAATATTAAGAAAACAGGAGTTTTGTTGCATCCTTGGACAACTGCCTGTTGTTTAGAATGTATCCCATGCTTTTGAGAAAATGAAGTTGTGTTCAGAGTAGGAGTTAATTCATATTCCTAACATTTGTTTGCTGAAGTAAAATAAGTCATTTCATAGTCGGAAACAAGAAATACTACTGCTAGAATATCATGATATCCCCTAGGGGAGAATCAGTTTAATTTTTAATGGAGGTTAAAAGCATTTAGTATATGAACCCCCATTTCTGCAGCTGCAATTTGGTTATAGCAAAAGGGTGCTCTGCAATAAATCAATGTCTTTTTCTAAATATGGGAAGTGTTTTCCAAGGGTCTTCAGACATGCTCCTGTACATGGATGAAAATATGGTCTCCATTATCCTCAGCCTTGCACTGAATAAAGGTTGCTGGTGGAGAAGGCTTTTTGGTTCTGTGTGGTGCATGCTGTGTATTGTCCCATGTGAGGCACAGGCTCACAAATAAGGCTGAGCACAAGAGGGGTGTTTCCATTATTGCTCAAGTGAAAAAGATAAGCGTCACAATTTAAATGGAAACCTTGTTTAAAAATAAAACACAATTCATAAGCCTAAGAGAATGCTTATTTCCTTAGTGAGAATGCTCTTTAGTATCTTGAATGATTCTAATGTATCTTCGGTGTCAGCAGACAGCCACAATACATAGTGAATGTCCATTTTTTTAAAAAATGGGAATGGGAAAATCTGCATTTGCATGATAGTGTATATTTGATTTTAGCTGCCAACAACTGGTATGAAGCCAGTCATTTTAAATAGCTACCATATTAAGAAAAACAACCAGATATAAATCTGGGCAAAAGCACATGTATATTCCATACTGTTCAGCCAGCATAGGTGTCGAATTGCCACTGCTGCACCTTGTCAAACCTAAAAAGTTTGCTTTTGGATGTATTCCACTTTTCATATGTTTTTGTTTGCTTCTTTCAGTTTCCAGTCTAAATGTTTGTAGTTAAAAGATTACTTGATATATAAGTGTTGCTAACTTTGATAAACTTCTCTGTGGTTGACAATGCAACACTGCACACACACACACACACACACGGTTATCTTGCCATATTGCACAAAGCTACTTGTCCTAAGGCCATCCTAATGACACTGGTGGCAAAAATGTAAGGAACTGCCCAAAGGGAGGTAGTTTTATGTGCTTTTTCACATTCGTAAAATGTTTCTGATCTGTGTTTTTAAGTGTTTATCAGAGAATATTTCATTCAGTTTGATGTTATTTTAGCATTTATACCTATCATTCCAAAGAATGTGCAGAGTAATGAACTGAATCATTTAATAACTAATTGAGATGAATAAATGTGTGGAAACAAATCATAATGCAAATCATAATGCAGCAGGGTATCTTCTAGCTGCCAAGTGATTATGGTGCAAAGGGTTGTAGAAAAGCTGGGTCATTGGAATAATTTATGTTTTGTTAGTTTAAAATGCAGGTTGCACAGGATGATATTAAGAAAATATTGATAGGTACAGGCAAAAAGATTACCACCCTGTTCATTAAGGGCCTCGCTTATGCTGCCAAACTAACACCATTTTTTTGTTCCTTGTCCCATTTTGTAGATGAAGAGAAAGTTGGACCATGGCTCCGAGGTCCGTTCTTTCTCACTGGGAAAGAAACCCTGCAAAGTCTCAGAATACACAAGGTAATTCAATGCAATGACAGGTCATCTGTTTAAGATACACTACTGCAGCCTGTACTTCCTGCCCAGCCACCTCTTGCATGGTTATACCACAAAACAAATCTGAGTGAATTATCTACATTCATAAGTACCTCACTTGCTTGAAATTGCTGAAATTATAAATTTATAAAGAGGTAAACAAACCCTTTTATTTACAAATTTAGGATGAATCCTTCTACATGGCTTCAAAGGACTCTAATATTTTTCTTTCCTCACATCTACCCAGTGAAGGGAAACTTGCAGATTGGGATATGCATCAAGTTGGACTATAGAGACAACAAAATCATTGGTGTTAATCACAACATTCTTGCATACAACAACATGATAATTCCTGAGTCACATTGAATAATAACCTCTCCACAACTTGGAGTTCCGTTTATAAATTAAAGAGATGTACATTTATCATAGGCAGGCACGTCAATTTAACAACTCTTTAATTTTCTTTGGTTAGGAATTTCAGTACCAGGGATGCATACAACTCGACTTCACTACTTGGTAGTTGCCATAACAACTACCTCTTGCATTTGAGCTTGTTCAAATCTGCAGCATTGTGAAACTTTCTGGTTTTAATAGATTGCTTTCCATAGGCAATTTATCTGCTGTTCAGTTTTAATCTTCCTTTTAAATTCTTCATTATGAATTAAAATATATTCATTTATATATTCCCCCCCCCTCAGATTTATAGGTCTACCATTGTTGAATTGTGTAAAAAGAAAAACAGGGAAAATGCTATGCAGATATTTGATTAATTGTAGAAGTTTGCATACAGAATGCTTGTTAGTGCATTTCTAGCTAATAAATCCTTTCCTAATTCATGTGGGTTTTTTTAAAAAAAATCCTGAAAAAGCCAACATAGCTACTCATAAAATACAATGTTTTTAAGACAATATCACTATTAACTTGCTCATACTTATTTAGATTTGAATTATAAGGTAACATCTTTGGAGTTCATTTTATATAAGTATCTTATATTTGTGAACTCAGAAATGCCTTCAAGGATAGTTCTTTACCTAAAATATTTAATCTGTGCTTATCAGATAACAGCTGTGCCCCTTGTTGATGAAATAGTTATGTTTTCAATTGTGTAAATGTGTCATCCCTGTTTTCAGAAAATTGTTCTAAACTAATTAGTTTTATGAGCCTTATTTTGCCTGCAAAAAAGGCTGTAAAATAAAATGCTAAAATAATGCCTTTGAATTATTCTTTATACTGAGTTCCAGATTATTTCTGCACCTAGGCCCATTTGTCTACTTCTCAGACTAGCAATGACACTTCAAGGCCTTAGCTGCTGGCCTTTCTTAGCACTGATTTCTGAAATCCTTCAAACTGGATATGCTGAACCTAGAAAATTCCACATCCATGGTACTTCAATCAGTGTTTTGTTAGGCACACATCAAATTTATGCAAATTTGCAGTCATGTAGTATTTGCTGTTTTGGCAAACCCAGGGAAGCAAGGTGTCAGTGTTTGACTTAAAATTACATTGAAGCACATGCTTCTTACAAATTAGAAACATACAATAATCCTAGGTGTCCAGTGAAATAAGTATAAAAAGCAAATGTGTCTCAACTGACTAGAGTTACCCTCTTCAAAATATTCAAATATCTACAACATGTTGTAAATGAAAGTCCCAAATCTTGTAACCAAAGGCTACTAGTGGGGAAGCATTCAACATTTATATAGATAAAACTAGAAATATTACAAAATAAATAAAACCTTGGAATTCCCTAACCAGAAATCCTTTAGACTTACTGCTAAGAGATTTCGGGTGACTGCAATCCCAGCTTGAGGTTTTTGGAGGCCCTTGGGCAAAGTGCTCTAAGCAGATCCATCTTTCTCTCTCCACTTCCCTTTCACTAGCCCCCTTTTGTTGGACACAGTCTTCACAACCAAGTGAGACAGGTCGTAGAAGCGAAGAGGAGGATGCTGTTTCATCTCCTCACTCTTGACTCTGCTTACATCCTTAGAGAGGAAAGAGGAGGTTCAACAGGTGTTAGTTGCATATGCACCAGAGCCAGTAGGTGGCCCCACGCAGGGTTAGAGGTTGCAAGCAGCAAAACAATGTTAGTTATGTTGTCCCTCTCCCAACATGGTGCCCTGCAAGGGTGCTCAGTGGGGCCCACAACTCATGCCAGACGTAGTTAACTCAGACACAGTTTTGGAGAGCCAGGTGACCAATTTCACAAGTGGAACTTGCAACCAAAGGTTGGTCTGTCTCCACCTTCTACTCAAGTTCCTGTCTGCCAGCTATGCCTCTCCCAACATACTATAACATGTAACATGTAAAGTAGGACATTCCACTAATTTTCCTCTGAGTGGTGCATTTTTCCTTTTCATGGACACTCGACATTCCACCACTACTGAGCATGCTCAGACCATTGGAGAAGGATTACCATCTTACGATTTTCAAAGAGAGGGGGTTGGATCTCAAACTTCGACTTTCACCTGAGAATGCTGATAACTTCCTCCTGTTTCTCAGCCTCTTTTTTGGCTTAGTTTTAGTTGACATTCACCACCTAAGTTTAATATTAGAGGGGGTGACACTGAGGTCATGATCCAAAAAACTGTCCCAACTAGTTCAGTGTGCCAAGATATCTATAGGCTTGCATTTCTTCAACACAGCTCACTGTGCTTTACTTTTAAACATGGGAATCAAGAGGGTTCAAAATAGTTTGTCTTATGACACAGTGGTCTGAACTTCAAAGAAAATATCAGATGTACTATTGGGTGACTGCAAACACTTTGATACACTCAAAGTAGATCCCAGGTTATAGCCCTTAGATTAGCGCCTCCCATTGTGAGGTTTGGGTTTGGGCCCTGCCATTAGGCAGAGTGGGGTGGTTACCTCAGGCAGCTAATCTTGGATGAATTGAAAGGGCAGCAAATAGCTATTTAATTTATTATTTTTGTGCTATGGAGAACAGCACTTGTAAGGTTTTCTGCCTGGTTCCAAGATAACTTCACAAGCCTTGGGTACTATGCACTTTTACTTGGGGGTGGGAGGTTGCCATTTGGTTCTCTGTCTCAGCAAAACACCAGTCCTAGTGAAGAAAACCTCCAGGTTTTCTTACTTCACCTCTTGTTTGATTTGAATATTTAGGCAATTGCCCCAAATCAGCCTGAAATAGTAAAACACATGAGATTTGGAAAGACCCGTTCATATAGTAATGAGATCTGCCTCAATAACTAGTGATCAGTGTGCTAATAGTATAATTAAATGTTTCTGAGAACTGCATTGGCCTTTTGTTTCTGCTCCAGCACTACTGGGCTTGTGCCTTGCTCAGCAACACCTACTACTTTTGGAGATCTGAGAGCAGCCAATGGTCAAGGACAGCAACGGCGCCGAATTACATCCATCCAGCCGCCAACAGGACTTCAAGAATGGCTGAAAATGTTTCAGGTGAAAATGTTTCGAGTTTGACTTATTTTGAAGAGCTTGTTGTGAACTGAGAAAGAATTCTGTTAGAATAACTGTAGCTGGTTACTGTATCGAATCACTACACTTCCTGAGTCTTTTTAAACAGTACTTTTCTAGTACAACATGTTTTATATCTTGCTGTTTTAAAGAACAAATAATTTTTAAACATGAGGTGTGTAAAGGTAGGCTTTCTTGGGATTTATTGTAATTTAAAAAAATGAAAAGCAAAATATTGAGTAGGCTGTTTTATGTTTTAGTGCTCTTAATTATGGATGAGAATGGAATTTCCCCATTGTTTTTTCATCTCTTTAAAAGATAGTAAAGTTTTTAATGAGAAACAGAAAAGAGCCCTCCATACCGTAACTCTAAAATGTGTACTGAGTTAAAAACTGTAAAATAAAATGGTTTTCACCGGTACAAATTAATGCTATGTAACTGTAGTAACTTAACCTGCTGTCTACAGCTTTCCAGTTCTGCACCACAGTATAAACAAACTTAATATATATCTGCAAAGCTAAATTAAATAACCAGAAATATAGCATGTTTATAGAGATCTATAAACTGAAAACTACTTCTGAAACATTATAAAAAAGAGAAATGAGCCAGCACTAGAAATTACTGCCATTATGATCAGCAATCAATTTCTTAGATTTAATGTGAATACTATATCTCCAGCAGTAAACTTTCTAGCAATCTTTTGGGTAAAATGTGTTGTTTAATAAAGCCCTTCATAGTCAATATTGTTTAGTTAGCAAATTATTGTCAGGATGCATCAAATCAGTGCTTGCTACTGAAAAACAAACATTTGAAAGCCATTTGTTTTTCCCAATTATACATTTATGTAATCAAATAAACTTTATCCTTTATTTGAAGGAGTGACATGATAGGTTGAGCAAACAAATATTCAGCACAATGGCTTGTATCCAACACTTTGTGAGCCTGGCTATAACTATCTGCTTGCATGAGAGTGCATTTTCATCCTCTCTTTCCACTACAGCCTCTTCTGAGGGCCAGGAGACATCCAGGAAAGACCTGGAACGTGGCATTGGGAGCTGAACTGGGAGGGGCAATTGACCAAAACTGAGCCAATGTCCCTTGTGTCTGCAGCTTGCCACTTCCTCAGGTTGCTTCTGCCTGATCTTAGGGCTATTTCTCCCTCCCACCCCAGCTCCCATGCCATATGCAACTTGAAAGTTCTCCAGCCCATAACATAGATCTTTCAGTGGAAAGGAAGAGTGGGGTTTTGCTGAGGAAGAAGAATAGAAAAGATGGTCTCGCATTAATGAAATCACGCTCACACAGCAGTGGCTGCAACCCAATGCCAAGATACAGGTTTTACAAATAGACGTGGGCCAGATTCAAAGACTCATGAGCAGTAAGACAACATGTGCAAGAGTTCATGGGATGGCACTAATGCAGAGGAAGTGGAATACTTCACACAATGCAGGGTCAGAGTATATCAGGGCTTATGTTTACAGTGTGAATAATGAAATTAAAGGCTACATAGCAAGGTTAGTGGGCCATTAAGAATGGTCTTGGGGATGAATTTGTTCAAAGAATTTGCACACTTCCTGAACTGGGACAACTTCCTCAAGCAGGACTCTACAACGAAGCTGGAAACAGCTCTCCTAAGAGCAGAAGAAGCTTCATGCTAGTGGATCCAACTCTACATTGTAGGAATGCATCTTCTAGACTAGGGTATTGAACATTTCAAGATTCATTAGATTCATGTTCTTTTTTAAACCTTTGAACCCAGCCTTTCATCTTAAGTTCAGAGAAATGTTTTATCCTCACAATTGTTTTAAGCAGGCTGATTTGAATTTCAGTTAACTTCAATTAAGCTGATCTACCTTTCCATTGGTTTCAGCTGTTTTAGGCATAGAATTATAGTATTGTAGAGTTGGAAGCGACCATGAGGGTCATCTAGTTTAACCACCTACAATGCAGGACTCTCTTGCCCAACATGGGGCTCAAACCCACAACTCTGAGATTAAGAGTCTCATTATTCAGATGTAGATATCTTATTAAGACAAATTTGATGTTAAATTGGTTGTGATTGGAAGTGGAGTGGAAGTATAAATCCCAACTTCTGATTCAATACCATTAATTAAGTTACATTTTCTAAAGCTCAGAGACCAGATTCTGTAAACAAGTCCTTCTAGTGGAAGCCTGCACAAGGACTTCCTGTAGCAAAATGGGGCTTTCCCCATTCCCCTCTCCTCCCCACCACACACTCCCACCCCTATCCAGATCGGCTGTGTAGGGAAGGGTCCAGAACAGCACACTTGGGAGGAGCGTGCAAGCTGAAATGCTTTTGCTGAAGGAACAGTCGTCATAACGCTACATTGAATTTGTCTACTTATTTCTGTAGGTGGCAGACCCCACTACTGATCATTTCTAACAATAGATCAATGCAGTTTAGTTTTACTATCAGCTTTAACTTGAGGGTGAGTGAGTTCAAAATGTACCAGTTCTAGAGATGCCAGGAGCATGGGTTGCACCTTCAGTAAGACCTGGCTTGATTATTGAAGGGATTGTTGGGATGAATGCCCACAGTCTGATGTTCTGAAAAAAATCCCATTGATCTATTCTACAAGATCTGTTCATAAAATATTACCACCAGTTAATACGTAGCATGAACCTTTGGAAAGCAATGACTGTGATCATAAGCATGGTTTCACTATTAAGGTTATCTTGGGTCTACCATGTGGATAGAATAAGCAGCAGTAAATGTTGCTTGATATTCACACAAACCATGAAAAGGCACAGATACAGACAGTGAACTCTGACATAAACATTAAAGAACATAAAAAGATTGAAAATTGTTAGGACTTTGTGTCTTCCATGATTCGGCAGGTGTGCAGAAAGAGTGCAAAATCTGGCACTTGGAAATTCAGGTTGCTGAGTTTTGGGTGTTTCAGAAGGTCAATATTTGCCTGAAACATTGTGGGTAATATGTGACGAAATCTCAGGTGCTAAATAAATAGCTGAGTGTAAATTCTAGTGGTTGAGGACAGTGTAGCTTCCTGCCACTCCCCATGACTAATAAAATGGAGGGTAAATTTGGCACAAGTGGGATGGGAGAAAAATGGGGCAGAGTTTCATAATTGGTCCTGTATTTTAATTTGTTTAGTGTATTTGAGTCACAGAATTCCATTTCCTTTTTGCATATTTATCACTTCCTGTGTCCTGAGTTTGAATTATTCTTGAGTTCAATATGCACATCTCTGGATGTGATGCAGTTCCTCTTCTCCCACTTAAGGATCCGTTTGTTGTCGATCTTGTGTAGGAAGCGTCAGTGTTCTGTTCATACACTGTTTCCCCTAGTGTTCCAGTGGTTTCACGAAACACTGCTTCTTCCTAAGAATGCATATAAAATATGCACTTTATTTCTTCAAAATGCTCTTCTTAATTATATCCCTGAAGAGACAATTTAAAATTGCAATAGCACAGATTAAATTTTAGAATGCTTGCGCACAACCTCTGATTAAACTCTGAACAGTACAGATAATATTGGTAGAATTGAACTTGGTTAAGTATGCCAATATGTTTTTTAATTCTTAACCTGAATTTGCACATTAGCCCTTTAAAAATGTTTTGAAATAAATTGGGATAGAGTTTGATGGACTTAAGGTCGTATCCTATATGCCTTCCAAATATGCTCCGTGGGTTGGTAAAAACCATCAAGCTGATTTGGGAGCATCTGGAGGTTAGAACAGGAAGGAGTTGTTCTGTACACACAGTAAGTGGACCACAGTCAGTGAAAGGTCAGGGAAAAGAAAAAAGCTTTAGCCTTAACAGTTCAAGCACTTCTTACCAATGGTAAACTGTATGCTTGGATTGTATTTTACATCAATTTTATTAAAGTTAGTTTTAGCATCTATCAATTCGAGGCTCATAATTCTCCCTATTTAATGTTTCAGTATCAATTTTATTTGCAAGGCAGATCTTCATCCCAGTCAGTTCACATTTTATGTACCTTATGCTTCTAACTACAAATGAAGCCTTACACATTTTTTAAAATACCAAGGCACCCAATCTTTATTGTGCCAAACATGTTTGTATCTTATACATGGGTTAAGTACAGAGATTAAAGATTTGTAAGCACACACCTCACCACTTTATAATTTTCCCCTATCCTAAATTATTTTTTATGTTTGCTTTTACAAATCAGCCATTGCCTCCCAGGAAAGATCCCTGCATTGCAGGGCGTTGGACTAGATGACCCTTAGGGTCCCTTCCAACTCTATGTTTCTATGATTCTTTGAAATACAAGTACTGTAAACCCCCAAATTCTCAAAGTAGTTGTATAAGGAGTTTGACTCCTTCCCATCGGTCCCTATTCAACATAATGACTTATCACAATGAATCATAAAAGTCTCTAGAGGTCTCCTGAAAGTTTATCCTAATGATTGATTACCTGGGTTTTGTAGTATACAAAATTATTGTCCTTTGGGATACTCTTCCATACATCAGAATGGAGGGGAAATAAAAGCAGTGAGGAGTTAGATGCTTCAGAGTACTTAGAAAGAAGTAATACTTGGTGTGGCCATAAACTATGCAATACTTAGCTTCAGATTGACGCTTCTCTGTGCATCAAAACAATATTATCAGTGGTACACATGCATGTTTTGTGAGTGGTGCAGTATGAAAAGAAATTCAGGCCTTGAATGGGTGTTGAATATTAGAACTATATGAAAGCATGGGGTTGGTTAAAAGTGCTCTCAGTTAAATACCAATATTAAACATTTTTTCCCCCACCAGCCATACAATTGCACTTTCTCTTACTTCGAATAGTATTACTGGTTTTAAAGGCTATATACTTAGTGACAACTGTGTCTGATGTAGCCTAAGCAATTTTGGAGATATGATGTCACTCAGAGGAGCACATAGATGCTACATCACTGTATACAAATATATTGTTTTTCACTTGAACTAAAGTAATATTTATCCTAAGATTGCTTACCACAACAGAAATAACTGTATTTGGCATGAAACACATTTTTTCTTTAGCTTTTTAAATTGATTATCGGTTTATTCCTTAAAATGAAAGGCAGCGTGAGTGATGTCCCAGGAGTAAATCTTTCTAACTGATAATATGAAACTATATAATACTTATTCCTTTTAGTTAGTTTAGAAAGCTTAATAAATGGACATTGCTGTCTAAAAGTCTGAGGTTATGGGGATATAATTTTTCTCCATAGTTTTTTTCTTCTGTTTATTGTGGAAAAGATAGGATTGTACTCTTAGGATAGTTGTTATACTTTCAGATTTTGCCTCAGTTTCTGTAGTATTAAAGAGATATTATTAACAGCTATTATAGATTGTTTCTAGATTCAGATCCACCCCCCTCAGTTTTGACATGTTGGTTCTGTGAATTTAACCTTTCTTTGAAAAGTAATATGAAGGAGGTAAAGGTAAATTCACAGGTTATTTCATGTGATGCCATTTCAGTTTTTGTGCTTCTGTTTAATTCTGATTCGTTTGTGTCCATTTCCAACATATTCATCCGATCCCTAATTAATTACAATCATAATCAGTGTGACGCAAAAATGACAATGTATAGCAAATTATGACAACTATTGGGTCAGGAATATATACATTTCATCATAAAACAGATGTAGAAATTTCATTTATACCATTCTTGCACATTCTGCTTGGGAGTTTGATAGCTATGTTAATTGTTCAGGGACTATTTTGTCTTGTGTGCCAGTTTTGATTGTATAAATGCATTAATATGAAGTAATATAGTGGCTCAGCCAGTGAGGCAGAGCTGCAGTAACAGTCTCCTGGCACTGGTGTCACTGCTACTTACTAGGAGAGAAAGGCGATGGCGATATCACTTTTGTGTGGATGCACTGGTGGAACCAACCTTGGACTTTGAAATGCATTCCTATGAAAGTACAGTGGTACCTCGGGTTACATATGCTTCAGGTTACATACACATCAGGTTACAGACTCCGCTAACCCAGAAATAGTACCTCGGGTTAAGAACTTTGCTTCAGGATGAGAACAGAAATCGTGCTCCGGCGGCACAGCGGCAGCAGGGGGCCCCATTAGCTAAAGTGGTGCTTCAGGTTAAGAACAGTTTCAGGTTAAGAATGGACCTCCGGAACAAATTAAGTACTTAACCCGAGGTACCACTGTACTGTACAGTAGAAGTTTGCTAATCTAGACAGTGGTTTAGGATTATAGCCATAATTGGCAGAATAATTAGAAACTGGAATTATATGTAGCACGTGGAAATTAATGTTTAGGATAATGCTGTATTAACATATCTTAATGTGCATGGAGTCTTATTTACTAGTTTACAAGATAAGGTATTTGATTTTAACAGTATAAGCAAGAGAATTACACAATTTATGGGCAATAGCCAAATCTAGTCATACTTAAAGGGACCTATTGAAATAAATGAATTGAAATATCTTTAGCCTGTTTGGCTCTAATAAGATAATAACACTAGACAGAATATGTATGCCATTACATTTTGCTTTACATACTGTCAAAAGCACAGACATTTGCTTCAAAATTCGTCGTTCTTTTCTAACTTCTTTTAGTGGTCCTGAAGTGTGTTCTAGAATAGGTTATCTCCTTTGTATTGTTTCTCCCAAAATGGTTTTCATAAATGGCATTTGTGTAGCAAATCAAAACTTTGAGCGCAGATGAGTTTGAGAGAAGACGTGCTATATCTTCAGTTATTAATTCTTCTGCAAATGGTTTTGCTAATCTGCTGTGTTTGCAGATGAGTGCCTTATTAAAACCATCAAATTTTATGATGCCCGTTAGTAGGAATATGAAGTAAGAAAATTACCAGACAAAATTCCCTCTTTTCTTCCTAATGTAAAATTATGTTTACAAAACACTGGTTTCGAGCCAGAAATCAGGAAGATTGCACAGTGGCAGATGTACACATGGCTATAAAAACATTTATTTTATTTTTTTTTGCAATAAACAAAACCAAATGAACCTGAAATGAAGTTACTACTATTAAGTTTTGGAATTTTTTTTTAACCTTCTCCTTTTTAATTTAAAGTTTATTCTTTTTCTAAGGAACATTTGTATGGTTGAACACCTGTTTCACATTTGAATACTCCCTTCGCCATTCTGGGTGGTATTGCAATAATTTTTCATCCCAGCATATTCCATAGCAATTTTCAAGTATTACATTTTTGAAATGCCTTAATATATGAAAACAATACAATGGAAACTAAACATATATTTGTACTTCACAGAGCTGGAGTGGACCAGAGAAGTTACTTGCCTTAGATGAATTGATTGATAGTTGTGAACCAACACAAGTGAAGCATATGATGCAAGTGATTGAGCCCCAATTTCAACGAGACTTCATTTCCTTGCTCCCCAAAGAGGTGAGGATTATCACTTAATACTGGGCTCCTGGTACTGTTTGCCTATGTAATGCATCATCTGCCACCTTTAAGCATTTCCTTGCTAATTATAGTATTCATTGTTGTCAGTGTAACACTGTTAATTGGCGTTGAAGAGGACTGCAAGTTGATAAACTGCCATGACTTAATAATGTAATTTCCAGATTAATGTATGCTTGTGAGACCAGTGACTTTGTTTCAGTGACTAGGATATGTCCCCTGCTGTTTGTGACAGTCGTTTCTTATATGTAAGGGGTTTTTTCCCCAGAGCTTTCAAGAACTGATTTATTATCCATTGATGATTTCACTCTTAAGGTTTTTAAAAAACGTAATAGGTATTTAGCTTTTCATTTTATCTCTACTACATTTTATGAAGGGAATAAACACCCATATAACTTCTTCAATCAAATTATATTCAGTTTTATAGGATAAGTATGTATGTAGTCCAGAATTCATTTGTATCTAGGTCCCATTGAGGTTAATTTGATAATTTGTGAGAAGCGTGAGCAGCATTATAAATATATCTGTAGTTAGTAACTAGTGCATTCAGTCATGTCTGAAGATGGATACCGGAAGGTAGCTATCAACACTCCCTTCCCGTCCTGTATCTGGCATTTTGATGACTAGGGCTAGTTTACAGTATAATAATAATAATAATAAATTTTATTTATATCCCGCCCTCCCCAGCCGAAGCTGGGCTCAGGGCGGCTAACAACAATCAAATAACCAAATAGTTGAATAATCACACATTCTAAAATATATCATTATAAAAATTAATTAAAATCAAATTGATGGCAACCAAAATACTGTGCAGGTTGCCAGAGGAGGGGGTCAGGCTGCGCCCCAACCAAAGGCCTGGTGGAACAACTCTGTCTTGCAGGCCCTGCGGAAAGATGTCAGGTCCCGCAGGGCCCTAGTCTCTTGTGACAGAGCATTCCACCAGATTGGAGCCACAGCCGAGAAGGCCCTGGCTCTAGTTGAGGCCAGCCTAACCTCTCTGAGGCCTGGGACCTTAAGGATGTTTTTATTTACCGACCGTAGGTTTCTCTGTGGGGCATACCAGGAGAGGCGGTCCCGTAGGTACGAGGGTCCCAGGCCGTATAGGGCTTTAAAGGTTAAAACCAGCACCTTAAACCTGATCCTATACTCCACCGGGAGCCAGTGCAGGTGGTATAGCACCGGGTGAATGTGATCTCGCAGCGAGGACCCCGTAAGGAGTCTCGCTGCGGCATTCTGTACCCGCTGGAGTTTCTGGGTCAGTCTCAAGGGCAGCCCCACGTAGAGCGAGTTACAATAATCCAGTCTGGAGGTGACCGTCGCATGGATCACAGTGGCTAGGTCAGGGCGAGAGAGATAAGGGGCCAACTGCTTAGCTTGGCGGAGATGAAAAAATGCCGCCTTTGTTATAGCTGTAATCTGCGCCTCCATAGAGAGGGAGGTATCGAAGATTACACCCAGACTCTTAACGGACGGTGCTGGCACCAATTGCACCCCCGCAAGAGATGGGAGTTGCCCCCCCGATCCCATATCGTCCCGCCCCAGCCAAAGGACCTCTGTCTTCGCAGGATTTAACTTCAACCGGCTCCCACGTAACCATCCAGCCACAGCCTCCAGACATCTGGTCAGTGTGTCTGGGGCCGAGTCAGGATGGCCATCCATCAACAGATAGAGTTGGGTGTCATCAGCATACTGATGGCAACCCAGCCCGAAGCTCCGGACAAGCTGGGCGAGGGGGCGCATAAAGATGTTAAAAAGCATCGGGGAGAGAATCGCACCCTGAGGCACTCCACACACCAAGGAGTGGCGCGATGACAATTCCCCCCCAAGCGCCACCCTCTGTCCCCGACCAGAGAGAAACGAGCGCAGCCATTGAAGGACTGTGCCCTGAATCCCCACGTCGGCAAGGCGGTGGTCCAGGAGTTCATGATCGACCATGTCGAAGGCTGCTGACAGGTCTAGAAGAATCAGCAGCCCCGACCCACCTCGATCCAGCTGCCTGCGGAGATCATCTGTTAGGGCGACCAGAGCCGTCTCGGTCCCATGACCAGCGCGGAAGCCGGACTGGAATGGATCCAGAGCAGATGTTTCATCCAGAAACCTACCAAGCTGTTCAGCAACCGCTCTCTCAATCACCTTACCCAGGAATGGAAGATTCGAGACCGGGCGGTAATTGGATAGATCTAAGGGATCTAATGATGTTTTCTTTAAGAGCGGACGCACCACCGCCTCCTTCAGTTCCCCTGGGAATGTCCCGGTGCCAAGGGACAGATTGATGATATCCCCTAGGGGGGCCCGCACCTCGTCTGGACACGCTCTAATCAGCCAGGACGGGCACGGGTCGAGAGGACAAGTGGTGGGCTTTCCAGCTCGGAGGAGTCTGTCCACATCAGCTGGGGATATCCGGTCAAAGTGGTCCAATACTGGACCCGAGGACAGTCGAGGGGCCTCCAGTTCCTTTATTGTATCAAAATTGGCGGGGAGGTCATGGCGGAGCAACAGGACCTTCTCCGCAAAAAAGCTCGCAAATGCCTCACAGCTGTGTGTCCAATTGTTATTTAAATTTATGAAGTATGAAGTATAAGAACACTGTTGTGTTAATAGGCGACTCCCATGCTTGGAAAACATCTTCCATATTATGAGACCGCCCCAAAATAATATTTTAAGTCGGCCTGGGACTAAAAATAAAATATTTACACTTCCTTATTCTCATCATCAGTCAAAACAAACAACAAAAAGACCAGGTGAACGCTTTTGCAACTCACAACCCAGGTCAACAAATAAGATTAAGTCAATTGGAAGCAAGTTCTTAACTCAAGTGCTCTTCATTGAGAACACACAACCTAATGATGGTTTAGTGATACTCCTTTCTCTGGGTTCTTTTAGCAACTACAAAAGGTGCAATAGCAAACAATAATTGTAGTTACTGGAACGGATGAAATTAGTGTTTCTAGTAGTTTTTCTTCACTTTTAGCTCTAGCTGTACTACTATATTGTTATATTGGATTGGTGATTTCCAATTACCGGTATACTTTTCTCTTGGTGTAAACTGGCCAGAGCATCTTGGTGTTTGTAATCTATGGTACATGGGATGCTTACACTTAACAAATACTTTTACTGTAAAACAATTTTGTCTATAATTTGTTACTTATTTTCTTTAATCAGTTGATTAAAAATAAATGACATTGGTTTTAATTAAAATCCTTTCTTATAGAAGGTATTACTCTTCTACTAAAAGTGGAACACACTGAATTTGTTTCTACATTAATAATGTTGTTCATCACAGGCAATAAGGAATGTACCCTTGAAATAATCAGTAGTCAAAATAGTTTATATAAGAAGGCTTTTTCAGCACTTTATTCAGGAATTGCTAAGTAAAATTGAAAAGGAAAGGCTACCTTTTTTTAAAAAATGCAATTTTAAGATTTTATCCAAGGAATAACTGACACAAACAGTGGTTCCTGTTTCTTTCCTAAGTTGATTGTTTAAATCACCTCTTAAAAGATCTATGGGTTATTGCCATGAAGAATAATAGCTGTAAGATTTTCACATACAAATATGCTAAGTTAATAAGTCAACTGTGCATATATGTTATCACATTACTGATTGCCAATAATGCTCCAAGGACATCAGAACATCAGCAAGGCTTTAGGCAGCTACTGCCAAACCTTTAGCTAGTTCTTGCATTGCTCTTGATTAAAAAACAAGATTGATAAAAGGAGATTTCAGCAGCATTCTGCATCACACTGAGAACTAATTTAGTCCCCACACCCACATCTCTTGGCATGGCTTAATGATCACTGTTTTTAAGAGTATGTTATTTATACTCCAGGGCAGATAGTTTTTAAAAAATGTGTGTAATAAGTTTTGCCCAATCCAACCCTTCACCCTTTGAGGTTTGTTGTTGTTTGGTTGCCTGGCACCCTAACCTACGCTAGCAAGACATCAGCTATATCATATTTAACTCCCTGGAACTTTCTAAACAAACATAGCCATGACCTGGGTTCCTGCGTATTTTGCAAATGACAAAGGTTTACTAAATTCAGCATTGGGGTTCGTGATTCCATTCTTCCTACAGCCTACATGGCTGTGACACTTTTAAAAAAAGGTTCCCACTTGTCACCAGGAGTTCAAAGAGATGGTGGCGACAAACCTGGTATGGTAAATATATGGTTTCCTTGGGGCTTGTTTGGTTAGTCGGAGCTGCAGCAGTAGCCTCCCAGCAAGGGTCATCACTTACTGTGAAAGGGAAGTTGGGATTGCCAGAAACCAGGTTTGGTTCTGCTGGTGCATGTGCACAGCCCTGACATCACCACCACTTCACCCTTCCCCTTTCCAGGAAGCAGCAGCAGCAGCAGCAGTACCACCACCAAGAGGTTATTGCTGTGGCCCCAACCAACTGAGTGAGCCACTCCGGCTTGTACATCATGTTGCTGCATATTCAGTCCTGCTTCCTATGACATAACGGCCCATCTGTTGAGGAGGCATCATTATAGGATGCAGTATTTTACTTCTCAGGCTTTCTGCCATTACTTGTTCCCACTCTTCAAGCCTCAACCAATCAGAAATGTTCTTGTGTAGGTAGCTACAATGATTGTGTTTTTAAATTGATTGCTGGTTTTATTCATTAAAATTTGTTCATTTTTTTAACACTTAATTTAATATTTTAATTTAAACTGTTGTGAGATCAGCCCCGTGATATAAAGACAGGCTAAAAAGAAAACCAGTTTGCTGTATTGTTGTCCCTTTAGCAAAATGTTGCTTTAGGTGTGAAAAGTGAGTTTACAGAAACACCTTTTACAGTGTTTGAACAGAGTGGTCCTCCCAAGACATCATAATCAGTTGGCATATAGATAGTTTTTTTAAGGAGAGACTAGACAACCACC